>NC_062966.1:32369498-32486031 GCF_023119035.1 Salvia hispanica | reverse complement strand
TCACTCGGACCTAATCCAGGCCCTTGGAACAGAATCTTTGGATTGCTGTTTCTTGATAATCCCATAGGCTCTGGCTTCAGCATAGCTGCTTCACCTCAAGAAATCCCTCGAAACCAATTAGGTGTGGCTGAGCATCTCTTTATAGCAATCAAGAAGTTCATTGCTTTGGATGCAAATTTCAAAAGCAGGCCAATTTATATAACTGGTGAGAGCTATGCTGGGAAATATGTGCCTGCAATTGGATATCACATTTTGAAGAAGAAGGAAAGTGGAGTGAATTTGGCTGGTCTTGCTATTGGGAATGGCTTGACTCATCCTGAGGTGCAAGTGTCGACTCATGCTGTGAATGCATACAATCTGGGGTTGATAAATGACAAGCAGAAGGCCCTTTTGGAGGGGATTCAGTCTAAGGCTGTTGATTATGTGAGAGAAGAGCGTTGGGGGGAAGCAACCGGTGCAAGAACCAAAGTGCTCAACACACTACAAAACATGAGTGGATTGGCCACTTTGTATGATTTCACAAGGCTGATTCCTTACCAGGATGACATTGTGGCTGAGTTCTTGAGCAATCCCGAGGCAAAGAGGGCTCTCGGGGCGAATGAGTCCACTGTGTTTGAGGTGTGCAGTGATGTCGTGGGGGAAGTTTTGAGTGATGATGTGATGAAGAGTGTGAAGTATATGGTGGAGTTCTTGGTGAAGAAGACGAGGGTGTTGCTGTATCAGGGGCAGTGTGATTTGAGAGACGGCGTGGTGTCTACCGTGGCGTGGATGAAGGGGTTGGAGTGGGAGGGGATTGGTGAGTTCTTGGATGCGGAGAGGGAGGTGTGGAGGGTGGATGGGAAGCTTGCTGGCTATGTGCAGAGATGGAAGAGGCTTAGCCATGTTGTGGTGATGAATGCTGGGCATCTTGTGCCTACTGATCAGCCTGTTAACTCTCAAGTTATGATTGAAGATTGGGTTTTGGAGAAGGGACTGTTTGCAGCTCAAGAAATTGAAACACAAGTCAAATAGTTTTGGGATGAGTTTCATTTAACATATGATGCTGTTGCTGTCAGCTTTGTAATGTGTAGTAGTTTTGATGTTGTATCAGTGATGTTGGTGAACTTAAACAGTTGTTATTCATTGCAAGATTGCTTTTTTCATTGCTTTTGTTATTCATCTTCCCAGTAACTCTGCAACTAACCGCTACCATTCCTTCAACTACACCATCTTCCATTAACTGTTGGCCACCACCATGATTATCTTCTTTTCTTTCATCAAAGTTTATTTGTTTTTTTAAGATTCAGTGTTTGGATTTCACATTCACAAACTACAACAAAAATTCAAATTCCATTATTATTGATTAGGCATTAGGGCCGGCTATTCAATCGTGAGGGGATATTTGATTTTCAATTCTTTAATTTTGAACTGGACATTTTTTGCTTTTCTGTCCGAGAGAAATGGAGGAGAGAGGAGAGTGACCAGAGAAGAAGGATGAGGAGGGGGAGAGAAATAGAGACTGGGCAGGGTAGGGAATCAAGCTCCATCTGGAAGAAGTTTTTATTTGGTGAAGCCGAAAGAATAAATTTTCTTTCAAAGTAAAAATACTCCTATCGATTACTGGAAATTGTCATACAAAATTATTAACTTTAAGGTGAATCGATTTTAATTAAACCGGTCTGAGTTTTTTTTATAGAAAAGCTGAATTATGGCTGGCCAATTGAGAAGCCATGTTAGTGAAATCAGATTCATTGCAAGATTGCTTTTTTATATAAGAAAGATTTAAAGAGGTATTCATTGCAAGATTGCATTTTTACGTACTCAATTATATCTGCTTTCTAAAGTATCTTCATTTACTTCTCTGATACTTGGTTTTAGTTGGTTCTTTTATAGAGAGCGTAGAGAGGGGACTTGTATGTGAGTTAAGAGCACATTCATATGTTACTTTTGGAAGGATGCTCATAACCTGTTTGATGAAATGCCCAACTCAGGTTTTCAGTCTTGAAAACTCAATGCGTGAAGTGGAGTAGCCTTTTGCGAGAAACTAATGGCCCGCAAAATGCTGCATAGTTTTCTAACAAAGACTAAACATCATCACGCAAGAAACAACGTGATTATCACGACGACTCGATCAAATCATCATTCCGGATTAGAAGAAGATGCTCCCGCTAGAGAATGGTGCGAAGCGGCTTTTTTGAAGATGAAGAAATGGAGCCAATCATTGAAAGAGCTAGACTTGATCGGCGGGAGGCTCGTGAACATCAACGATCATTCAAGAGTCTTCGATGCGAAGCTGGAGAAGAAGATGCACATTTTCAAGTCGATCGGTAGGGAGCTCATTCTGCTTCCATCGATGCAGGAAACATTGAAGGACAACTTAAGGAATTCATCGGTTGATCAACGATGCAAAGAGCTGGACTACTTCTGCGGACCCCACGAGAGGGATGCGCTGACAGTGAACTCGTTGACAAAGGTCGCGGACATGCTGAGCATCTCGGCTCAGCAGAGGAAGGTGGTGAGGAAGAACATCGGCCCACAGGTGACACAGCACAAGATATGGACGGGTGCACTCTCTCAGATACTCAACGGATTGAAATCAGAGGTCGAGCTTCTCAATCTACGAGGACCAACGAACAAGGAGATAATGTTGTCTCAGCAGATTCTTGCTGGCTGTCTCAAGATCCTTGAATCAGCAATGTCTTATGATGTTGAGTCCAGTTCGTGGATGTTCCTCCCTCCCACAAAAGGGGCGAACGCGACAGATTCTCCCAAATGGGGAGATGCTCTCGAGATGTGCACTGATCTTGTCAGCTGCCTGAGTGATGAAAGCGAGCTAGCTTTCCATGTCTCGAAGCTTGAGGTGATGAAGGAAGGCCTTTTCCAGCTACGGGACGTGTTGATCGACAAGAACATCGGGTACAAGGAGAATCGGTACCAAGAGCATTTGGTGCAGAAGAGGCTGACAAAGACGTTAGGCCATTCGTCAAAATGCTTGTTCACACTCTTGATGCACTATCTGTATGGCACGGTTGTGGACGTCGAGATGGAGGTTCGTGGAGGGGTGCATGTCGTTGGGATCGGGCAGAAGGTGTGCTTGTACGCGGGGAGGATCTTGACTGTGGACGAGGAGGAGGTGGTGAGGAGTGGGGTGAAGCAGCTCGACTCGGCCATGGGGTTGTTCAAGTTCGTGTGGGAGAGTGCGGGGGCGAAGGGGGATTTGGAGGTTCAGGGCCATTTGTGGTGCGTTGGAGCTCGGAATAGGTCGTTTACATATAGAGGAAATGTTTATTTGGTGCATGCTATAAATCTTTGATATGTTGTTATGTTTTGGTTAGAGTCTAGTTATCAAGAATTTGGAATTGGTAGCAAGCAGCCAAGCAATAAACTTTATTTTCTGGTTCTATATGGGAGGATCACTTCTAAGTAGATTTGTTTATTCGGTCACAATTTGGAGTCATGATCATGGAACCAGAGCTAGAACCGTTTAGGGTTTGGTTCCTATACTAACTTATCGATTAGCATAAGAACCGAATAACAAAAGAAATAAATTGTGTAGGTTGATTCTTAAGTCGGTTCCTATAAGAACCGTATTACCAAAATTTGTGTATGGGCCGATTGCGAAAAAATGCAGTTTTCTATGAAACGTTCACTTCTGAGTAGGTTTGTTTATTCGGTCGGTTAACCGACCGTCAATCATGGAACCAGAGCCGGAATCTTAGGGTTCGGTTTCTATACTGACTGACCGATTAGTATAAGAACCGAACAACCGAAATGAATTGTGTGGGTTGATTTTGAAAAATACGGTTCTTTATGGAATGATCACTTCTAAGTAGGTCTGTTTATTCGGTCGGTTAATCGACTATTTGGAACCGTTAATCATGAACCAGAGCGGAACCATTTAGGATTCAGTTCCTAAGTCGATTTGAATAACCAAATTTAATTGTGTATGAGTTAATTCCAAAAAAATATGAGTTATCACGCTAGTCTATTCTTGTTCATGTTATATTTATTTGTCAAATTGTATTTATACCGAAAATATTAAAATCAAAATTTAAATTCGGTTCCTGTGTAGTAATCGACGAACCCATAAATGGGATTAAACTGAAAATTGTTAAATCAATTATAGGTCCTGTGATAACCGAAAAAAATCGTTCAATTCACAAGTAACCGAGAGCTGATTAATTGAAATATTTTTGGCCCGACTTTCAGAAAAAAAATATCAAAATTGCGTAATTTATGGATTTTTTTTAAAATTTTTAAAAAAAAGAAAAAAAGAATGAGATGTTAAATGAAAAAACAAGGTACCAACCGCGTTTTTAGTGGAAACTGTACAACACTTAAATGTAGGCAATGATCAATGAAATAGCCTATCATATGCTAACACGTACGCATATCCACGACAGATGACGTGTCGCCCTTCTCTCTCTTCGGTCTTCAAATAACTTTATCCATCACACAGAAATTGAATCAAAATTGGACTTGGCTGTTGGCGATCTTCGGCAAGGGGATTTTGGTGCCGTGAAATTCAATCGGACAAATGGCGGGAGATAAGTACAATCTGAAGAATCCGGCGGTGAAGAGGATTCTGCAGGAGGTCAAAGAGATGCAATCCAATCCTTCTGATGATTTTATGAGCCTGCCTCTCGAGGTTTTCATGAATTTATTTTGCGATTCGATATCCAATTTGTGATTGTTGTTAATTTTTTGTTTCGATTGTTTGTTTGTTCACGTTATTATTAGATCGGTTCGATCCGACTGATTTCATACTTTAATTTTGCGTAGGGTTGGTTGACTGTTGGTAAAAAAAATCATTGTTTTCTTCATTAATTGGCTTATGAGTTGGTATTTTATTTTTAGATTATGGTGGTGGGATGTTGTAGCTGTTGAATTTTGTACAAATTTCCTTTTTGGTTTTTTTTTGCCTTTTGCTTTTCATTGGCGATTTTGAATCTTCCACGGCGGATCTCAATCATTTTGTAACACTTTTAGATTGCATAGCTGATTCTATAGATATTTAAAATATTAAACTATACACTTTCATGATTTTAGGAATCATTTGTTTAACTATTCCTGTTTGGATGAATTTATCTTGCCATATTCTGTGTCTAGATTTAAGCTGATTATATATTGATGTGTGCTTGTAGGAGAATATATTTGAATGGCAGTTTGCGATTAGGGGCCCGGCAGATTCGGAGTTTGAGGGAGGAATATATCATGGAAGAATTCAGCTGCCTGCTGAATATCCTCTGAAGCCACCTTCATTCATGCTGCTGACGGTATTGCACTGATCATCATCTGCTGTATTTGTGTTGTGTTTGTTACAACTGATCTCTGATACGTTTATGATTCACATTACAGCCGAATGGTCGGTTTGAGACCCAAACCAAGATATGCTTGAGCATTTCAAATCATCACCCCGAACACTGGCAACCTTCTTGGAGTGGTAAGTTTCATCCCTGATATGGTAAAATAGGACATGATATCATTTCTTCTTGAAGGAAAAAATAACTTAAAGTTCTCATCTTGTCATTTGACTGAGATGTTGTTTAATGAGGTTCACAAATTTGAGTTTTGCTTCCTTGGTGTACAATTATATGGATTATAACAGTCTAGTGCGGGATGAATTTGCAGTTCGAACTGCTTTGGTGGCAATGATTGCATTTATGCCTACTAGCCCGAACGGTGCACTAGGATCATTGGATTACACAAAAGAGGAGAGGCGAGCTCTCGCAATCAAATCTCGTGTAGCTCCAAAATTTGGATCTGCTGAGCGCCAAAGTTTGATTAATGAGGTCCGTGACATTGTACCTTTTGGATTGGCACGTTTTTTTTTAATTTCATATAATTTGTAATCTTAAACTGATGAACTCCTTGCATAGATTCATGAATACATGCTTAGCAAAGCATTGCCCGTGCCCAAAGACACGGTAGTGAAGACTGGCAATGAAGAGAATGAGTTGGAGGGTCAGCAGACTCCTAACCAAGACACTGAGGGTGCTACTGAAACCGAAACTCAACCAGCTGAAGTTGATGAGATAGTTCAAGAACCTAATGGGGTTCCTTCAAATGTGCACGTTGCTGCTGAGGCATCAAACTCGGTTCCTGCAAACGAGCAGCAGCTGTTGCAGAAATCAGAGACGAGGGTCCCCAAGCAGGCCGATGATCGCCTACTCACATGGGCAGCGCTGGGGCTTACAATAGCTATAGTTGTCCTTTTGTTGAAGAAGTTCATGAAAGCTGATGGGCATGGTGCTGTGTTTTTGAATCAGTCGTAGATATATCCAGGCAAAATGTGCTTTCTACTAGATATGGTTGGTCCTGTATTTGCAAAAGGGGCAGAATTTCTCTTCATGGCTAATGAGGATAATCTGTAATCAAGTAGTTTTATTGGCCTTTTCTTGGGTATGTGTTTTTCTAATATTGTGGATTTTGTATAGAAATAAAAAATTATTCTCGTTGTTGTTTCTGTAGATGGTTTGAAAAGCTTTAAATATGAGAGAAAATTGGTGAGTGGTTTGAGCGCAACGCGACATAGATTTGAAAAGCTTTAAATATGAGAGTAGATGGATGTATACTTGTAGAGCCGGTTTTGTAGGATGGAATTTAGGATTAAGCTTTTTATCCGCACATTTCCATTGTTTTGTACGGGATAAGCCTGACCCAAGACATCCTAAATTTCATTGCATGATACCTGTCGAAATTGGGTATAGTCGATATCCATTTTCCCAGCCCTACGGTGGTACTGTTGTGCTCCGTGTCGTTCGGTCAGTTCAATTTCCATTGTCTTGTAGATGAGATAAGCCTAACCATCAGCCTGAATAATTTTCTAGGCTCTATACCCAAGACATCCTAAATTCCATTGCCCGATATCTATTGTGATGAGGTATACTCGATACTCGATATCCATTTTTCAACCCTACCTGTGGTAGTGCCGCGCTCAGCGTCCTTCGGTTAGTTCAGCCTCCATGCATAGTTCAATTGGGGGTGATGAACTAATGATGAGTGGCATGCTAGGCTTTGAGCCTCTTCGAGATTTAGATTGGATTTCGCGTTAGTTTCTAAACCTTAGTGGAATGTTATTGTGTTCATTTTTGGATGTTATGACATAGTGGAATATACAATTCAATATGTTACAAAGTAAAATGAAGTGATATGGAGTAATAACTAATAAGGGATGGACCAAAATAAAAAACTGAAACACATCATTGAAGATGGAGGGGGTATTATTCTAGACTCTAGTATTGCTTTAATTCTTAGACTAACATTTACAAATTAGAAAAAAAATCCCTTGAAATGGATAAATTGTCAAAAAAAAAATCAGAAAATTTGATCAAATTCTATTTAGCCTAATTTATAAATATAGCCAATTACTTTATATTATAACTTTAACGTTTTTCTCAATCTATCCCATTAATTTGAATTTGGGGTGGAAGCCAAAAATCTATGGCCTTTATGCAATTTGTATCCCACACATAAAAAAGCATGAATTTTAGTTGCAAAATTAAGATTAGTTGGGTTTCCAAATTAAACACAATTTTCTCAAATCTAATAAACAATATAATTATATAACATGTCAAAATATGATAGTACTCCGTAATTTACTAGGAGTGAGTATTTAAAAATTGAGATAGACTAAATTTGACCAAACTTCATAGTTTTTTCGGTAATTTCAAAAAAAATATGTATAATACAAATCCCTTTTGCATGCTATTCTAACCTGAAATCTTGTACCGTTATTTCTGAAAAACAAATGAGTGTTTCGATTATCTAATCTCTAGCCTGGAAAAAAAAAATCTGTAATAAAATGTCTGCAAACGAACCACTAGTATTCAATCAACTATAATTTAAGGTTGATGATGTTTTCTCATCAAAGTTAATTTGACGCGCCTTTGAACCACGATGCGACTTTATCCATAGCTGAGGTTGCGACCGGCCCCAAATCAGCCGCTTTATCCTTTACTGTGGTGGCGGCTGTCGCGATCGCCGGCCCCAACTTGGCCGCTCCCTCCTTAACCGCGGACGCGGTCGGCGCCAGCACATTTTTGTCCAACTCCGCCGAGGACCTAGCTGCCTCCGGCCCCAACTTAGCCGCCTCCTCCTTAACCGAGGAGGCGGCCGGCCCTAGTATATTTTTTTGGAACTCCGACGCGTACTTAGTTGCCTCCGGCCCCAACTTACCCGCCGCCTCCTTAACCTTGGAGGCGGCCGGCCCCAGCACACTTTTGTCGAACTCCGACGCGTACCTAGCTGCTTCGACCATAGCTTCTTGTGCCGCCGGCCCGTTCAGCTTCCCCTCCACGTCGTCCATCGCAGTGGACGCTTCGGGCCCTCCGATGTCATCGAAAAATTTGTCCGACAACGGCGATTGAGCGGGAGAGCTAATGGGGCCGAATGTAGGCGATGCGGCTAGGTTGTTTAGGCCCTTTTTGGGGGAGAGTCGAGACACTGCAACGGGTTTATGGCGGTAGTGGCGGGAAGTGTGAGGGGCGAGACGAGGTGATGCGTCGGGGGAGAGTTCGGGCGATGATGCGTCGGGGGCGAGTTCGGGCGAATATGCGTCGGCGTCGGGGTCGGGGACGAGACGTCTTGCTGCTTTGCAGACGGAGAAGGCGAGGCAGAGGAGTAGGAACAGGGTTATCCTCTTGCAAGATTCCATATTTTGTTGTAGTTTGGGAAGAAATTAGGTTTCTTGGAGTTGATATAAGGAGACGGAGGCTGTTTTGATTGGTTAGTTGTGAGTGAAAATAGGATTAACCATTCCTAAATAAGGGCAGTCTTAGATTTGGTTGACTCCTATGGACTAAATGATTTGTGTTCCTTGTAATAAGATCATCCACAAATGGCAAATCACAAGAATAAGAAAAGGACTTGAAATGGGAACTAAGTTACATTTCATTTTTGGGTTTATTGAATTGACACTCAAGGATAGATAACAGCATAGATTCAATAAGTGAAACAAGCAAAGATTCCTAACAAAGTGCACACATGATAGGATTAAGTACATAGATATGATGATCAAATCGAAACAAGCTTTCTAACCGCGCTGATAGACTAGTCGTGGCTCTTCACGACAGTCACTGGACAAGAAGCGTTGTTCACGACAAAGTTGCTAACGCTGCCCATGATAACCCTGCCAAATCGACCAAAAATGTGTGTAAGTGGAAAATGCGAGTGAAGCTTCAAGATTTAGAAGTAAAACTTGAAGAATGAATTGGACCTTTTGAGCTTGCCAAGGCCTCGGTTGCCAATAACGATGGAGTCAAGTGGAATGTTATCAACGGCCTCAACGAGCTTCTCACGAGCATCTCCCCAGTAGATTTTCAAGACCACGATGATCTGATTCAAGATCATAAAATGATTGAAACATCAAACACAGATATGGGAAGTTACTAAGAGGTTGCTGAAATTACCCCATGCTGCCTTGCAGCAGTGGAGACGATATCCAACGTTTCAGCATCCGGGCTAACACCGTATTTCTTCATGAGATGGGGCTCTGAGAACTCGCTCAATGGAATCAAAGCTGACAAAACCCACAAACTAATGAGTTTAACCACATCAGAACCAAACTACATAAAAATGTGATCTTGACAGATGAAGAACGGGGCTTTAACAGATGCAATTGCACAAATCCAATCCCATTAAACCCAATACCCTTACAATCATGAAGAATAAACTATAAAGGTAAAAATCATGTGTTATTACTAATTAAACTAATGAGCAAACCACATCAGAGCCAAACTACATAAAAATGTGATCTTGAAAGATCAAGAATGGGGTTTTAATTACACAAATCCATCCCATAAAACCCAATTCCCTAACAATCTTGAAAGAAGAAACTATAAAAGGTAAAATTCATGTGTTATCACAAGTTACAACATCAAGAAACAGAGTGATGATCCTGAAACAAATCCCATCAAACTCGATTAATCACCTCCTACCAACCAAGAAACTCTCAAATAGCCCAAAATCGTTAATTGTTATAAACAAAATCTCACCTTCACGAAACACAACATCACCAACTACAAATAAAAATTCACAAAATGCTCATAGCTCAAACAAGTTAGAGAGAGAGAGAGCATACGAGAACCGGTGGCCTCCCAAAGCTGCATCTCGCCTTCCTCATAGTTGCCTTCGGGGCTGACAGAGATGAGAATGAGGTGATCGCCGCTCCGGGCAACGTTATCAACGGCCCACTTCAGTGCTTTCTTGCTGCAAGGGGAGAAATCCACGGCCACCCCAATTCTTTTGCAATCAGCCATCTCTCTCTCTCTAAACGTGTACTGGACAGGAAATGGATGTTACAAGTCAAGACAAGAGCACAACTATCTAATTCTAATCATGGATCATGATGTATATCATCTTTACTTTTTGGCCATTCGATTTTGGACTGGCCATCCCACATCGACGGCTATCATTTAATCTTTGGTTTTGATTTATTAATTAATTTTGACTTTTCAAAAATGAATTATATCTAAATTTATGGTGCTTGTGTGTGTCTGTAAAGCACTAGTGTTCAACTTTCTTCCATGTTAGTATCTTTCAATTTTATATTTGAACACATAAAATCAGTTGAGTTGGATGTTGAAAAAATGTTATTATCAAAAATAATGTTATTAGGTTAATATTTTTCTGAAATTAGTGCCACCCATGATTCCTTCAAATTTGCTGTTTTAAGTAAGTTTATTTATTCATCTACCATTTTTCGTTTGAGCGCCTCAAAATTTTTATTGATAACTTCATCACCTATTGGGGTATGTTTGGTTTGAAAATAGATGGTTAGTGGGCTTTTCAAGCCCTATCTAACTTTTAGTAGTATGAAATAAAAAATTATGGTACATCAACCATTTTACGTGGGACTTTTCAAGGCCTATCTCATTTTTAGTACTGAAAATTTTTTGGGAGATGGCTTATGATCTTTTTTTTTGTTTACTCAACTCCACTAAGCTAGTGGTATGGAGAATTCGATTTTTCCAACTCCGTAAGAAAGTTGGCTCAATTTCCAACCCCCCTTATGCAAACCCGAAGCCATCACTGATCTCGAATGACTTCGCCTCTTGAATAAAATATAGCTAACCATACAAGCGGGTTGTATTTTATGTAGAGGAGAAATTGAGTTCTACTAGTATAAATTTTCATTTGGAGGCAAAGTTGACGCCCACATATAGGACTAGGATTAGGAACTTGGAAGGTCTCGCCTCGAAAGGCCTAAAGCAACGCCATTAATTCCAACATAAAAAAGGGAGAGAGGTGGAATATGGACATTTCTGTTTAGGAATTTAGGAGAAGAAAGAGCAAAAGTGTTGAAGAGTTTTGGCTAGAAAAGAATGTGGAGTAATAAGTAAGAGTAATGTGAGATTAAATGCATACCTTAATGGGCTATTCATTTCACTATAACTTTAACTCATGCGCTATAACTCATTCCAACTTAAACTCACATTTTTTGTTATATTGATGGCGTTTTTTGGTTATACCATTATTTTACTATTACTATTGGGTTTTTATTGGAATATATTAATTTATAATATATGAACGTGGAAATGTAAAAGTCGTACGTACAAGATAAAAATATTTAACTATAGGTTTTTAGAATTAAAAAAAATACTCCCTTCATCCGGGTCACTCTTATTGTGAACACGAGTTCTAAGAAATGAAATAATAGTGTGTTGGAAAAGTTAGTATAATATGAGACCAATTTTTTATATTAGTTTTATAATAAAATATTAAGGAATTGAGTTAGTAGAATATGAGACCTACTTACCATTTATGGTAAAATGAAGTGTGACTCTTATTGTAGGACAAGACAAAATGGAAAACTGTGACTCTTATTATGGGACGGAAGGAGTAATTCAGAACCCAAAAACGAAGAATTATAGAAGCAAGGGTAATTTGAAGGCTTGTTGAAGCAAACCATTAATTCATGGATTGCTTCCAAATAAATGAATTGTATCTAAGGGGCCAAAATTAAAAGTTTGTTAAGTGTTTCCATTGCATTTATTAGCTACATTATTTCGTTGAAATTAATGAGCAAAATAAAGCAAATATATAAATTTAAAATGGGTGTCGGTTACCTCTTCTTTCAACGAAAAAATTTGTTGACACTCATCATTCAGTGCATCATATGATTTACTAGTATCATTTATCTCATTCCCGTGAGTTTCATAGATGCGGGAATATAAATCTCTTGTAATTTTTCTATTTTTTTTTAATAATATAATACCAAAAAAAGTTGCTCCAAAAATATTTTGTATTTTCTAAAATTGCCATAGAAGAAAATAAAACATCGGTGCATCCATTGTGATACTTGCGAATGTCATAAATCATACTCCCTCCGTCCCATTTTAAGAGTCACAGTTGAGTTCAGCACGAGTTTTAAAAAATATAGAGAAGAGTTGGTGAAAAAAAGATAGTAGAATGTGAATCCTATTTTTTTATATTAGTTTTATAATAAAATGTAAGTGGAAAAAAGTTAATGAAATGTGAAGCCTAATACTATTTATGGAATATTATAATCGGGATTTCTAAAATGGGACATCCGAAAATGATAAATCAGGACTCCTAAAATGGGACGGATAGAGTAATATAAATATTTGATTGTCGAAAAATGGAAGTATGAAACTACTAAAAACATGCTACACGGATTAATATTATTTTTGACGAATGGTACACGTTGATTTAACTTAATTTTGCTACATTCAACTGAATAGACTCGTTTGTTATATAATGATGTGACGCGCTATCAAATAAAACAAAGCACAAGATTTCAAGATCTTGAAATTAAATGGTTTATATGATTAAAAATTATTCTTTTACTTTAATTAATGATTTTACTCTATAAACATTATTCTTTCCCTGTGCTATGACAAATTGATGTAAATTAGTGGTTGTTTACATATCTTTATCATATTCATTGTTTTAGGTGGTTGGAATGAAGTTGGTAACAGAATCCAGCTAGCTCTAATTAAATAATTTTAACTTTTCTATAACTTCACAATTCAGTAGCGGAACTAAACTCTTACCCTAGGTCCAATTAATCATAGTTTTATTGACTTATTAGAACTTTAAAAAAATAATTAGAAATATATAATAGTTTCAATATGACTTTAACCATTTTAAATTACACTGATATCACTTATTGATCCCCAAATAAGTAAGCTATTGGTGTCTAGAAAAAGGGGGAGAAATATATCATCAATCATGGAGTACTATTTATTTAGCTAAGAATTAGCTAACTGACTGATAACTGAAAGCTTTATAAGTTAAACAAATAATTGTTTATGTGCGGAATGTGGTGACTTTGTCACTCGTTTATTATGAAAATAAATACTCTTCTAATTAGGATCTATCGCTTACAGGTTCAAGAAACCTAATTTTATGCTGATTTAATTGGAATATTATTTCAGTTTGATGGCTTGTTACTTTCAATCCCTCAAGATCAAAATTTTATGTTTCCCGCGGATTAATCAGTCGTGATTGAATCGAATCTACTTTGTTCGGACGCTAAACGCGTTGCCGCTTGCTTGCTTCTTTCTTCTACTTCTATTTAATTCCTATGTTTTTGATCAACTAGATGAGCAAATCATTATAATGAATTAATGAAGAATATTTTAAGGATCAATTTTCTCAACAATGTAAGCTTAGATATAAGGGAATGTATGTATCATCTCGAGTAAAACTTGGTTACAACTTTAACTTAGTTACTTTGCCCCCGAATACTTGCAAGTATGAGTTATTGAGCTCTTTAACATTTGACTGTGTTCACGTGAATTTAGTAAGTAACCTTCAGAGGTTAGAGATCTTCATTTGATTTAATACAATGTTATTGGAAGAGGACCAACCAAACTTTGACGTATATTGTCAATTTTCTTCCGGTTGGAATTTCATATGTTGTTGTTGATATGTTACTTTCGCCGTCTGCATCCTGTACGATAAACTTTGTAACATCATATTATTTGATTGTTTACTACTCCATTAATACTTAAGTATAAAATAATAGTACTCCTAATTATTATTAATAATACGCCTTTGTTTCCTACATGAAATAAGTATTTTTTTAAAAAATATGTTATGCAGCATTATATACAGAATAAAAAAAAATGAGAATGTTGATGCAAATAGTTTAACGAATTTTTGGTGCCAAATTGCAAACTATGCACGAGAAACACCAGACTACAAAGGAAGCTGTGATTCGGAATTTGAAATCTCTCCTCTCTAACGAAAAGAGACGTTGCAAGATTTTAACCTTTTCTGTACCAATTTAATTATTTTGTGTTTCCAAACTTTATACTTTGAAAGTCAAATATGTGACGTATACACACACACTATTCTATTTTTTAATTTTCTATTCAAATCCAAATCCATTGTCTCCTCATTTATTGCTCAAACCATTCCACCACTCGTCACTTTCTAATCACACTTCTCTGCTTTCACTCATTCCTCTCTCTCTCTTTCTCTCTCCAAGAAGTCTAACGGGAATGGCACATACATTCGATGCTAATGTTGTGATGCAACAAGGGGGAGTTCATCAAGTCCTCATCTTTTGAACTGGGTTGTGTGAGTTTTCTTCATTTCACATTGCTTTTTTCTGAATTTTAACTATGTTGAAAAGGTCTGGTTGTCGGTTGCTTGTGATCTTAGCGTATACTAAATCGAATTGTGTTTCATTTTCTATAATTGCATTTGAGCGCCATTTTAGCTTGATCAATGTGTGATATGATCTGAATTTAGAAATACTTCAGCGCGAATCCATTTTGTCTACGATCAAATTCAGTTGAAAAACAAATTTTTCTTTCTTACATTGTAGTGGTCAATGCCACTGTAGCTACTTGCCTGTTTCTCTAGGAGCTATTGATTAGTTGTTAAGGAGGTTGTTCTCTTTAAAGATTCTTCTTTTGACCAGTAATGATAATCATGTGGATCCAACTCTGGTGGATTATCCTTCTTTTACAAAAGGTTTAGAAAATGGAATATATAAATATAAAGATCTAGAAAATGCATAAAGATAGACTTTGAATTCAACACTCACATTGCAAAGCTCCACTGCATTAAGCACAGACTTTTTCAAGGAAGAAAATGGCTTTTGGGATGAAGGCTTGGTGTTTCTAGATAGATTTGGAAATATTCAGCCAATTAGAGTTCATAGAACAAGAAAACTTGAAAAACAATTCTGAACTGGTTTGCTTTGTTTTGTACTTCTATGATACAGCTTTTAGTAGCTATGTTTTAGGCTATAGGAATCTTTTTGTACATTTAAGGCATGCCTACAAAGTATAGCTATTTTCATATGATTATTTGGTATTGGATTGCTGGTTGAAAGACTGTAGTATGATAATGGTTGTCCAATTCTGCAATCATCATTTTCTTACCATATCCATATTGCTTTCTATGATAAGCTAATCAGAGATCTTGTTATACTGGTTTTCAATAGAGATCTTGAATGCATTTTTCATTTTCCATAATTTGGTAAATGATTTGATTAAATTCTGGCATTGGAGCTCCAGAATGGAGAATTTTCCATTTCTACTCCACGCTTAGTTTGAAATTTTGCTCGCTCTCGTTGTTGGTAATTTAGTTCGAAAACTAATGTTAGTGATTTCGACTTGCCAGTATGGGGATTGAGAACCAATGCTCCAAAGGTGGAAATTATATTGGTGGCTTCCTCCAGATGTTTGATTGGAATGCTAAATCTAGGAAGAAGTTGTTTTCAAGCAAGTCTGAAGTAACCGGTATGATGGATGTTTCAAGTTCATTATTGTTTAAAATTTGACACATTACCTTTCCTCTGTGCATAAACTCCACATGTGTATGTATGTCTAAAACATTTTGTTCCTGTCTTGAAATGGTCTAAATGCTCTGGTCTGATTGATGTAGAGAAATCGAAACAGAAGAAAAGATGTGACGGAAATTCGCCAAGGACCCATCTTGCCATGGTAAGGATGTTGACAATAATGGAATGTTTTTTTTTTTCTGATTTAGGAATTTAAAGATCCCTTTTTTCTTCTGTATATAGATGGAAATGGATGAAAAGGCAGCTGTATCCAGTGTTGGAGGAAGCAGTGATCAAAGCTGCGCTTCATCTCTCGTTGATGAAGACTTTTATGGGACGAAGGCTCCTGGAGTTGTTGCAAGGCTGATGGGATTGGATTCCTTGCCAAAATCCAGCATGTCGGAGCCTTACTCCACTCCACTTTTCAGTTCTAGCTCACTTCGTGATGCTTATTACCAAACCAAAAACCGCGAATACCCTCAGGAAAGCCGCCTGCAGGGCTTGTATAACCGGAATGAAATGGAGCTCAAATATCCAAGGGTGACACACAAGCCAGTCGAGAAATTTCAAACTGAAACCTTGCCGCCTAAATCAGCTAAATCAATCCCAATCACACACCATAAACTTCTATCTCCTATTAAAAGTGCCAACTCTATCCCTCCTAAGGATGCTGCTCACATAATGGAAGCAGCAGCAAGGATTATTGAGACGGGACCATCTCGTTTGAGTACAACGGCTAAACTGCCTCCGGTAGGAGCTTCTTCAGTCCCTTTGAGAGTAAGGGGTTTGAAGGAGAAGGCTGAAGCAGCACAAAAACCATCAAAGATTTTTGAAGGTTCTCGAAGAAAAGCTGAATCCAGTCTCAGGGGGAACTCAATGGTTAAGAGCGGGAACAGATCAGTTGATGCGGTTCCAATAAGGGTAATGCCTGACTCGGATGGAACATCGTCTAATGGTGTGAAAAGTAATGGAAAGACTATTTCACTGGCTTTACAGGCAAAGGCCAATGTTCAGAAGAGAGTGGGCCTCAGTTTGAATGGCAACAAGAACATTGTTAGCCAGAAAGTTTTGTGTGAGCTCAGTCCCAATCATACCTTGAAAAGCCAGTCGACTACATGCAGTCCTAATCATCCCTTGAAAAGCCAGTCGACTACACTAAGTCCCAATCATCCTCTGAAAAGCCAGTCGACTACACTAAGTCCCAATCATCCTTTGAATAGCCAGTCGACTACACAGAAGAGTACGGCAAAGAAACAATCTATGCAAAATGGTTCAAGTGTGCTACAGCAGAACAATCAGAAGCAAAACTGCATTGTTGATAGAGGAAAGTTGTCTTCAAAATGCAACTCAAAAGGAGGAAAAACACCCAGTGAAGAATCTTTGTCCACTAGGCAACGAAATTCTAGCAAAGTTTCCAGCACCTCTAGAGTTAATTCGAGGAAGTTGAGCTCAGAGGTTAAAGATGACAAACGAGAAGCATTGCCTTCTTGCAAAGAAAGAGTTACCAGCAAGAAACGGTCTGTGGATGGGAGTTACCACTTGGGTAAAAATCAAGCTGTTCAAAACTTGCAGATGGATAGAAGTGGGAAAGGCATCCAATCTAGGGATATTACAGATAGGCAAAGTAGTTGGGGTCAAGAAAGTGGAGGGAATGGAAGGGATGTCGTTTCATTTACTTTCAAATCTCCAATGACACGATTGGCATCAGATTCTCTGAGGCCCGGAGAGGCAGGGGAAACTTGTAAGATCTTGTCAGAAGGCTATCAAAGTAAAAGAGCTGATGACATGAGTGGTTCGAGATTTTCTCTCTGTGGAAATAATATAATGGGAGGTGATGCATTAAACACTCTTTTGGAGCAAAAACTAAAAGAATTGGCTGATAAGGTAGAATTCTCCCAACAAAATTCTCGAACGGATTCTAATGATATGATGCCTAGTTGTGAGGCCTCAGTGAGCTCAAGCATGTCAGAATCATGTAAAGCCAAAGAGGGGGTTCACGCAGTTGATACGGTAAGCCAACTCATTCTAATTCATGTTCTATATTCCAGCATTTAAGGATATAATGAATGTAGGATTTGTGTAGTGATATATGAGAAAGCGAAGTTCGTCATAATTCTCACTTATTATTCGAAAGCTAATCATATAAATCCAATGTTATGATTAGGTGGGGCTAGAAAAAACCAGCACTAGCGATGGCAATATATCTAGAGCCAGAAAGTCACTCGACCCCAGGCTTCCTAGTCCAGTTTCAGTTCTTGAACATTCTTCGTTTCCAGACAGTTGCAGTTCATCAGATACCGCAGACAGTAATAGCACTGGAGGTACGAGTCTAAAGGCTACTCCTAATGTTTGTTTGCTTCATCACATCAATAAACTCAGTTTTCATTTTGATTTCAGGCAGCAAGCAGTGTTCATCAGTCCAATCTATGGAAGTGCTCGACTCTTTTTCCTCGAAGATGTATCTTGCAGATGAACCCAATACTGAGTTATCAGACTCAGCTTCATCAACTTCTGTTGAAACTGTGCCCAAAAGGCAGGAGATTATTTCAAACTCAACTGACAACGTGAACCGAAGAAGGTGGGAATTAAAGTATGTGAAGGAGATGCTATCCAATATGGAGCTGAAGTTCAAGGACTATGCAGTAGGCAGAACTCAAGGCATCGTAAACCCTCGTCTTTTTAATCAGCTAGAAAGTTGCAATCAGTTCTTGAGCAACGGTGTAGAGATTCCCGTGCTAGACCAAAGAGTTTTGTTCGACTGTGTTAGTGAATGCTTAGACCTGAGGTGCAGACAGTTTGTTGGCGGTGGATACAGATCGTTGGCTAAAGGTCTATCATTGGTTAGACAAGAGGAGACATTTGCTCAAGAAGTCCACAGAGAAATCTGTGGTTGGAATGCTAACATTGGAGATTCCATGATAGATGAACTTGTAGATAAGGACATGAGCAATCAATATGGTAGATGGGTCGACTTTGATGTCGAAGTATTTGAACTTGGGACACAGATTCAGTCCCAGATTCTTAATTCTTTGATAGATGAAGTAGTAGCTGATATACATTGATGCTTTAGCAACCTGAATTGAAATCACACCCTTCAACTTGCATTGTAAGTTATTCTTCATTTATCTATTTCGATAAAATTGATAATTCTTCTTATAACGGAAATATTTGCCCCATTGCAATCAGTCGTGCTTGTTTATTCAAAACGCAAATGAATCTTGCATTCCACCAATGCTGTGAAGATCATGAATGAAAAGACACGCAGTTCAAGAAAATGCTTATTAAGCTTGCTTTGAACGGCTGAAAAGGAAGCGAGCGGTGATGCACGGAGAAGGCTATCAGCAGCAGAAAAACCATCAAAGGTTTTTAAAAGTTGTCAAAGAAAAAGCTTAATCCAATGGTGCTAAGAATCATAGGGGAAACTCAATGGAATGGATCAGTTGATGCAATTCCAATCAGCATCCAGAAAGATGTGTGTGAGTAAAGAAAATAAACAATCTATACAAAATGGTTACAGATGACAATGGTAAAACATTGCCTTCATACAAAGAAGAGAAAGGACATAAGTTGAACGAGTATGTCGTCTCAAAATTGTTTGTTACTTATAGGTATAAATTTGTAGCTAAGTTAGAAGTTAACGGCCATTTTCTAGTTCCAATTTTATTTTTTTACCATTTTCTGATTTAACTAATGAAGTTCATTTATCTATGTATACTCTATTTGAAAATTGAAATCAGGAATCACATTCATACCTAATTGCCAAATTTGACATTATGAAACATTTATAGGACACATTTCACTGATTCAATAACACTCGTATAAGTCAGACCTAATATATTTTTATTTTTGTGTGACTCCATATTTGACCTGTATTTTAAATCTCATGCATACACTTGTCTGTCATGCAGAATCTTTCGTTTTTGAGGTATAATTTTGGTATATCATTTTAAGGTATATTGTCCATCTATCGTTTATGAGGTATAATTTTGGTAGTATATCATTTTAAGGTATATTGTCCATCTATCGTTTATGAGGTATAATTTTGGTAGTATATCATTTTAAGGTATATTTTCCATCTATCGTTTTTGAGGTATATTTCTTCTTTTAGTAACATCTATCTTCTCCTACTTTCCTAAAAAACGTTTATAAATACTGTACAATTTTAATGCAAAAAATAAATTAGAGAAATAGAAAAAATGCGATCGAATTACTTTTCCGTACAATACTCCTACAACAAGAGTCTTATTTTGTTATTTCAGTCCATCTCAGAATCCTATTTTACTTTTATCATAAATGATAAGTAGATTTCACATTGCACCAACTTATTTAACTCACATTTTATTATAAAGCTAATATATATAAGTGAGGTTCATTCCCCACTAACTTATTTAACTCGTTTTTTTTATATTTATTAAATCCGTGTCATAACCAAATAGGACTCCTAGTGGGGACCGGAGGGAGTGCAATATTAATTGAGTTATAGTACTTCATCCGTTTCATAATAGATGACACACTTGAGGAATGACACATGATTTAGTTGATTTGTTTTGTGTGTTAAGTAGAGAAAGAAAATAGTATATTTATATTAATGTGAGAGCGGAGCTTTTTTCAAAAAAAAAAGTGACATCTTTTATGGGATAAACTAAAAAAGAAGTGTGACATTTATTGTGAGACGGAGGGGTAGTTTTTTTTAAGGCATCTCAGAGTAATTTAAATCATTTTCTTTTTATCAAAAAGTTTATGATTTCTTCGATTTCCCTATATCTTTTTAGCTTGTTGGTTATTACTTTCATTTTAACTTTTAACATCCAGATTTGTGAAATTTCGTTGCAAAAAAAATTTGTGAGTAAAATTTGCATTGTACATTGATCTCATTTGAGTAGCAGTACTTGTTTGATTTTCCAAGCAAGTCAAGCACACCAGCCATCCAATCCACCTACCTCATCATCACATCCATCCAAATTTCTCTTCATCTCTTTCAAGTTTCAATTTTTTTACCCCAGTCAAACTGCTACAGCTAACAAATCACACTCACCAACACATTCCCTCGTCTCTTATAAATCCCAATCCCCGCCCTCCTCATTACGTCTTCCGCTCTGATTCTTGGATCTATTTTTTGGCTGCCTTTTCCCTGATTCCTATCTATTGTCGGACAACTGCAAAAGGTTTGATCGGATCTCTCCCCTTTTCTCTCTTTTTCGATGTTTACGAGGTAGCTCATTCACTGATTTCTCGTCTCTGCTCAGCTCGGTTCAATTTCAATTTATTTGAACCCGATCTTTGTGCGAAAAATCACAGCTTTTTATTGCATTTCTATTTTTCACGTGCATGGTTTGGTGGGTTTATGGTTAATGTGGCGTGATCTGTTGTTTGGTGCATTTTTGGTGTGATTTTTTTATGTTGCCTTGCATTTGATTTGTTTGAGCTATAGATCTCTGAGTGAATTATTGATCAAAATTAGTTGTATTTGAGCTTATATTGGGACATTGCTAGTTAGGAGGATGCTAGTAGGTGTTTTGTGATGGTTTGGTTATATATTGTCTAAATTTTGGTGATTTATAGGGATCCATGTATCAAACAACTCTTTGTGTTGGAGACTAGTTTAATTGCATTTTCTTGGAGCCTAGAACGTCCTGCCAATTGTTTAGTTGAACTTATCAGCAACTAAACTTGCATTTCAATTCATGTGTGATGTATATATATCCTTGCCTGATTGCTGTTTCAGCAATTTATTAGTGAATAACTCTAGATGTTACACTTAGCCAAATTTTCTTGTTTTCGCCAAAGATTCTTCCTAATGAAAGAAAATAGGATTGTTGATTTGTGTTTAAGAATTTCGAATTTATTATTCTTTTGATTATTTTAATTTTCTTTATCAAAATGTGAGTTAAAAATTTTGGTTTTTGCGTTTTTTAGGAATAGAGTTGGAGTTTAGAGGAAGTAGATTTTTTACACAGTAACATCCCATGCAAAATGAGATATGATTTGTAATCTAGGATGCTTTCCTCGTTCATTTTTAAGAAGTTAGCCAAATATTCAGTGTGATCCTATAATGTCCATCATGTTTCTGTGGACGATTCTTGCTTTGGCCTTTTTCTAATTGTGCGTGGGTAAACAGGGGCTCTTCTGAAGTCACCATGGCGACTGGACAACTTTTCTCGAAAACCACCCAAGCTCTGTTTTATAACTACAAGCAGCTCCCGATTCAGCGGATGCTTGATTTTGATTTCCTCTGTGGTATGTCTTTAGTGAAAGATCACGTGACTTCTTATGAAAAACTGAATTCCACTTGTAGTTGTTTAAAAGAGATTGACTGACTTGTCCGTTTTGTGTCTGCTGATCAGGGAGAGAAACACCTTCTGTTGCTGGAATTATTAATCCTGGTTCCGAGGGATTCCAGAAGCTATTTTTTGGTCAGGAGGAAATTGCCATTCCAGTTCACACTGCGTGAGTGCTATTTTCCTTGCTCATTTACTTCTTCTGTAGTAACTAGTAGGGAGACTATTTTCAACTCTTAATGCATTCATTCATTTATTAAAACCAATAATCTAGTCATTGCCTAAACGAGGCCTTTTTAGTATCTCACTGATATTTTTATGTTCCTTTTGCAATGAAACAGTATTGAAGCTGCTTGTGCTGCACATCCTACAGCTGATGTCTTCATTAACTTTGCATCATACAGAAGGTTGGCCTTCTTGATTAAGAAAATCTTTGACCTCTCTTTCTTGCTTCTTGTGCGATCAGTTAACATTATTCAATTTTGTATACTGCAGTGCTGCTGCTTCATCTATGGCTGCTCTGAAGCAGCCAACCATTAGAGTTGTGGCTATTATTGCTGAAGGTGTCCCTGAGTCAGACACAAAGCAGCTAATCGCTTATGCTAAAGCCAACAATAAGGTGTCTAACGTTACTTCATTGTCATGATTCGTCATAAAAATATTTCCTTCGTAATGCATCTTGTATGCTTCTTTGTTATTATCAGATATCTGTTCCTAACATAAAGGATCACATTTTTAGGTTGTTATTGGTCCTGCTACTGTTGGAGGTATCCAAGCTGGAGCTTTCAAGATAGGTGACACAGCTGGAACAATCGATAACATAATTCAGTGCAAGCTGTACAGGCCCGGATCTGTTGGCTTTGTCTCCAAATCTGTGCGTGATCATCTGAGAGATTCCTACTTGCGTTTTGCTTATTCATGTAGATATAAAGATCTGCTTCAATTAGAATCTTAAGCCTACTTAATCTGCTTGGATGCATTCTAGAATCCTTTTGCTAACGAACTTTAGCATATGTTTGTAAATCTATTGTGATCTTAAACTACTCTATTACAGGGTGGTATGTCTAACGAATTGTACAACACCATTGCTAGGGTCACAGATGGAATCTATGAAGGTATGAAAAATATGAACCTGTTGTAATTTCAGTTATGACTGCCGCCGGATTGTCATGTTAGTCTTGAATTACACAGGCATTGCGATCGGTGGAGATGTGTTCCCTGGATCGACACTCTCTGATCATGTCCTGCGCTTTAACAATATCCCTCAGGTACAGCATATTTCTGTCATTTGTAACTTGTTCTGTAGAGCTTCGTAATCAGCTAACAATCCAATATCGTTCTCTTAATGGAATTGAACAATAGGGATGATGGATCATCTTGGTTTCCTCCATGTAACAGGTTAAAATGATCGTTGTTCTTGGAGAACTTGGTGGACGTGATGAATATTCCTTAGTTGAGGCCCTTAAACAGGGGAAAATCAATAAGCCTGTGGTTGCCTGGGTTAGTGGAACATGTGCTACATTGTTCAAGTCAGAAGTACAATTCGGTCATGCGGTAAGCAGTTATCTTAAGAACATTTACTCTACGGTATTGAATCTGTGGATATCGACATGACGACATCTAAAACTTTGGTCGTTTTGATAGGGGGCTAAGAGTGGTGGTGAAATGGAGTCTGCACAGGCCAAGAACCAAGCCCTGAGAGAAGCTGGAGCAGCAGTCCCAACCTCTTATGAAGCATTTGAAGGTGCAATTAAGGAAACATTCGAGAAATTGGTAAGTGTCTGGTTATACGATTGCTGCTATATTTTTCATTATTAGCTGTTGCTGAAATTACTTTCCAATATTAGGTTGAGGAAGGCAAAACCACACCAGTCAAGGAGATTACACCCCCTCAAATACCGGAAGATCTCAACACAGCAATCAAAAGTGGAAAAGTTCGGGCTCCAACGCATATTATTTCCACAATCTCTGATGATAGGGGTATTTTTCAACTTGTTATGCTTCATTTCTTGATGCCAAACAATGTTGTTGCATAGGAAACATATCTCAGCCTCGACTTCTACTGACTCGCAGGGGAAGAGCCAACCTATGCTGGTGTCCCGATGTCTTCCATTGTCGAACAAGGATTAGGTGTGGGTGATGTCATTTCTTTATTGTGGTTCAAAAGAAGCCTACCTCGTTACTGCACACGTTTTATTGAGGTGATTTATTGTGCATTCGCTCTCCCTCCCTTCCTCCCCCTGTGATCTTCAGCTCTTTACTCAATATTGCGGTTGGTTTTAACAGATTTGCGTCATGCTCTGTGCCGACCATGGTCCCTGCGTCTCTGGTGCTCACAACACCATCGTAACTGCCAGGGCTGGAAAAGACCTAGTCTCTAGTCTTGTTTCGGGTAAGTTTAAGTTTGAAATCAGAATTTTTTTCTATCATGCGTCATGAGGAGAGTTTGCGTTTCTTTCAAACAATTTGTAAAAGGTTGTGATGTTTGAGGTTTTTCTTTGCCACTAAACATGACTTGACTGCTTCTGTAACAGGTTTGTTGACAATTGGTCCGCGATTCGGTGGTGCTATTGATGATGCTGCTCGATACTTCAAGGATGCTTATGAAAGGGTTAGTTATGATTCTTGATGTGTTGATATGATAAAAAAGACTTGAAAAAATTCATTCCTGAAAGTGGATTCACACGCTGTTTCCTTTCAGGGCCTTACACCTTATGAATTTGTCGAAAGCATGAAAAAGAAGGGCATTCGCGTCCCTGGTATCGGCCATAGGTACACAAACTATCCTTATCTTGATCATCGAACTCTTCAAACTCGTTACTGAAGTTGGTTCTTTTATGTATTTCCCCATTGCAAAGAATCAAGAGGGGTGACAACAGAGACAAGAGAGTGGAGTTGCTACAGTTGTTTGCACGCACCAACTTCCCATCCGTGAAGTACATGGAGTACGCGGTGGAAGTTGAGACGTACACTCTCTCAAAGGCAAACAATCTAGTCCTCAACGTCGATGGCGCCATTGGTTCCCTATTCCTCGACCTTCTCGCAGGTAGCGGCATGTTCACCAAGCAAGAAATCGACGAAATCGTTGGCATTGGCTACCTCAACGGCCTCTTCGTACTAGCTCGCTCCATTGGTCTCATCGGGTAAGTTTACTGTCAATTCTTTAACCATCAACCGATTAACCTTCTTATCCCATCCTAACAATCATCCATTCATTGCTCGAGTTCAGACACACGTTCGACCAGAAGAGGCTGAAGCAGCCCCTCTACCGCCACCCGTGGGAAGATGTTCTCTACACCAAGTGAAAGAAAAAGGCCGGCCAATGCATATTGCTACTGCTAAACTGCAGATTGAGGAACTTTGTGTGTGTTTTTTTACTAGATTCTTGATTTTAAACTTGGAATTATGAATGAATGATCCATTGTTAATTTTAATTTTAATCCGAGTATAGCATCTGCAAGATCGATGGGAGGAATATGTGAGAATTGATGAAGTGATGGAGATGAGATAACATAAAGAAGATGGGATTGGGAGTGGTAAGTGTTTGATGTTGGTGATGGGGTATCAATTATTGTACGATTTCACGTGGGTAGAATGTGGTCTGAAAGAGAAATATGGACACGATTGATTGTCCCACCACTTTTTTTATTGATAGCTTCTTGTTTTCTTCTTATACATTTCCCACCTCTACAACAAAACAAACCACCCAAAATGATCAACAAGGGTATGTCTGATATCCGTGATAGATTGAATTCAAGACAAAAACCGTGTCTAGATTAGGGGGTATTGTAGTAAGAGATTATCATAGCTGAAATTTTAGTTTTCACATTGTTATTTGGTAGACAAGATTAAAATAGTAAAATGTCCGGTAGGCTATATAGATTATTTGATAAATTAACATTTAAATTTTTATAAAATAAAAGAACTTCAATTAATTTTTTTTTATAAATAAAGTTCTAATCAAATCAAGACGATGAAGGTGGTCCGGTCAAGCAGCATCCACCACGTCACAAGTCTAGCTAAAAGATCGAATCAACAAGCCGACAATCCCTCAAATATTGCCCAAACAAACGAATAGCATATATGAAACCCGAGACAATAAAGGTGGTCCGGTCAGGCGACATCTATCGTGTCATCATTTTGGCCAAGAAAATTGAACCAACAATCGATCACCAAAAATACCCTCAACTATCCCTTGAACAATTGACCCAAAAATCGGCCAAATCAAGATAACTATTGCCGCCAAAAAAGAGATGGCTAAAAGACGCTAGCCGAACCATTGTTGCGGGCAATGCACACGGTGCATTCGATAACTGTGGACATAGCGATAACAGCAGTGGAAGGAGAGGGCATGATGCAAGACTACAATGAATGTTAAGATAAATAACAAGAGTCTATCAAACATGTTTTTGCTTATTTTCTAACAAATTATTTTCCAACAAGTCTATTATAGCGTCTATACAAAAAAGTCTGTTATATATACTACCCACGTCCTTAATTGTGGATTTTTTTTACTATATTTAAGATCAATAAATCTATGTGACCAAATTTTGTACAACCAAATTCTTGTTTATTTGACAAAAAAATAGGTTTATTTATGAATTTAATTAAAATATTAGATACATATATAGTACATGGAAAGTGCATAATATTGTGGTTATATATTTATGATTTTTTATAATTTTTTTATTTTTTTAGAATTATATATGTAACTAGTGCCTACTTTAATTCAAATTTTAAAAATAATAGAAAGAAAATTCAAATATAAATATAACAAATGAGGTTAAAGGCTAATAAGTCTTTTTAACTTATCCACTTACTATATTTATAATTTTAATATATAACTAATACATCAAATTATTAATATAACTTTATTTTGGTTGTACAAAATTTGATTGTTTATCCTTGCTCAATCAAGGTGTGATCATGATAAATGTTTTAGGAGTATGTAATTATAAGTCAATCAGTAGTATGGTAGTGAAATGACATGATCCGTGTTGAACGGTGTGTGCTTCAATTCTCAGTTTAATTAGAAAATCAAATAAAAAAGGAATAAACATGTGATTCTGGTATTCGAACGTGGGCAGAGCCCTACATCACATAGATTGAGCAATCAGATTCTCTGCTTCTGTTGTCTAAATTTTGCACACAATCCAACACCACAACAAATTCCAACTCAATAATTCAAACAAATAAAAATATATTTTGACCACACACACACTATTGATGACCCGAAATCATTAAATAATTTTAGATCATAAAAAGTCTAATAATCACTTTTCAAAGTGTACAACTCTAAGTCAAAATTAAAATTACTATAATTGAACAAGCATATTGATTACGAATCTAACTCAGAGAATCTTAATGTAGAAGAAAAAGAAGAGAAAAAGGTAAAAACAAAAAAGAAAGTTTTCACTTTTATCATATGCTGGTTTTAACTGTATTAGACATGAAAATTAAAAGCACGTGATGTGATGATCACAATGTTTATGAAAGTTGAGTGAGGTCCCCATCTCCCAAAATTGAATCTCTAATTGAATGAAAAAGCATTCATTCACGTATGAATGAAAGCCGTCTTCTTCTTTATTAGATAAGATTTAGGCCTCGATTAACTAGCTTCACGATCTAGAATTACCTGATTTTCTTGAAATCCGGGAAGAACATGACTGCTGACAACATGCTCGACGAAATGTCTACCTGGAGAACAAATTCAGTCAATCACTGCTCCAAGAATCTACCTTTCAATAAAACCTCATCATTTTCTTGAAATTTTCAATCTGCGAGTGTTTTTTCTTCCAAGAGATGGCTGCTTCTGGGAGAAAGGAGAATACTTCACAAGCTCAGTCTTCAGGTACGTCCCATCATCAAAGCCGCAATTTTAACCATAATTCGAGCTTAAACAGGGGAGGGGAATCTATGAGTAAGGCTGTGGCGCAATTCACTGCGGATGCTAGGCTTCATGCGGTTTTCGAGCAATCCGGTGAGTCTGGGAGATCCTTTGATTACTCACAGAGTGTGAGGACTACTAATCAATCTATTCCTGAGCAGCAGATTACTGCTTATTTGTCAAAAATGCAGCGTGGCGGCCTCATTCAGCCTTTTGGTTGTATGATAGCCGTGGACGAGTCTGATTTTAGGGTGATTGCCTACTCTGAGAACGCCCGTGAAATGCTGGCCTTGACTCCGCAGTCGGTCCCGATTCTTGAGAAGCCGGAGTTCTTGACGATTGGGACTGATGTGAGGAGCCTTTTCACACCCTCCAGCTCTGTGCTGTTGGAGAGGGCTTTTGGGGCAAGGGAGATTACTCTGTTGAATCCTGTTTGGATTCATTCCAAGAGCTCCGGGAAGCCATTTTACGCGATTCTGCATAGGATAGATGTAGGGATTGTGATTGATTTAGAGCCTGCAAGGACTGAGGACCCAGCGCTCTCTATTGCTGGTGCAGTCCAGTCGCAGAAGCTGGCCGTGCGAGCCATTTCCCATTTGCAGTCACTTCCTGGTGGCGATATCAAGATTTTGTGTGATACTGTGGTTGAGAGTGTGAGGGAGCTCACTGGGTATGATCGGGTTATGGTATATAAGTTTCACGAGGATGAGCATGGTGAGGTTGTCGCTGAGAGTAAGAGGCCAGATTTGGAGCCGTATCTTGGTTTGCATTATCCTTCTACAGATATACCACAGGCTTCGAGGTTCTTGTTTAAGCAGAATAGAGTGAGGATGATTGTGGACTGTCACGCAACTCCTCTAAAGGTCATTCAGGACGAGGCGCTGATGCAGCCCTTATGTTTGGTTGGTTCGACGCTTAGGGCGCCTCATGGTTGCCATGCCCAGTACATGGCGAATATGGGATCTATTGCCTCGTTGACATTGGCTGTTATCATCAATGGAAGTGATGAAGATGGTGGTAAAGGAAGGCATTCAATGAGGCTGTGGGGCTTGGTTGTTGGGCATCACACATCAGCAAGATGTATTCCTTTCCCACTTCGTTATGCTTGTGAATTCCTGATGCAGGCATTTGGGCTTCAGCTGAATATGGAATTACAACTTGCTTCGCAGTTGTCGGATAAACGTGTTCTAAGGACACAAACACTGTTGTGTGATATGTTGCTGCGTGATTCACCAACTGGTATTATCACACAGAGCCCTAGTATCATGGACCTTGTCAAATGTGATGGAGCTGCTCTCTTCTATAAAGGGGAGTATTACCCCCTTGGAGTAACACCTACTGAAGCACAGATCAAGGATATTGTGGAGTGGTTGTTGGCCGAACATGGGGACTCAACGGGTTTGAGTACAGATAGTCTAGGTGATGCTGGGTATCCTGGGGCAGCCTCTCTAGGTGATGCAGTGTGTGGAATGGCTGTTGCGTACATCACGTCAAGAGATTATTTGTTCTGGTTCCGTTCCCACACTGCAAAAGAGATCAAATGGGGTGGTGCAAAGCATCACCCAGAGGACAAAGATGATAATCAGAGGATGCATCCCCGTTCTTCGTTTAAGGCATTTCTAGAAGTGGTCAAGAGCCGGAGTCTGCCATGGGACAATGCCGAAATGGACGCCATACACTCTCTCCAGCTAATTCTAAGAGATTCATTTAGAGATGCTGATGGAAGCAACTCTAAGGCAGTGGTACCTGCCGCAGGTGGGGACATGGAAATTCAAGAGATGGATGAACTCAGTTCTGTAGCCAGAGAAATGGTCAGGTTGATAGAGACTGCCACTGCTCCCATATTTGCTGTAGATGTTGAAGGCCGCGTTAATGGGTGGAACGCCAAAGTTGCAGAGTTGACGGGTCTTTCCATTGAAGATGCAATGGGAAAATCCTTGGTTCATGATCTTGTCCACAAAGAATCAGAAGAAGTTGCTGACAAGCTCTTGTTAAATGCTCTAAGAGGTGGCACCCTTCAGTCTAAATTCTATTACATTTCTTATATTTTCCATATGAAGTTCTATTTTGTTCTTTTAAAGATATTATAAAGCAAGACAAATGTCGTCCATGTAATCATACCAGTAGTTTATTTCAATTTTCAATATGCTTATGGAAACCAATTGACTACTGTAGGTGAAGAAGATAAGAATATAGAACTAAGGTTGAGGACATTTGGCAGCGAACAACATGATAAAGCTGTATATGTGATTGTCAACGCTTGCTGCAGCAAGGACTACACAGACAATATAGTTGGTGTATGCTTTGTTGGTCACGACATTACTGGCCAGAAAGTGGTGATGGACAAGTTCATCCACATTCAAGGTGATTACAAAGCAATTGTACACAGTCCCAACCCTCTGATCCCACCTATATTTGCTTCGGATGAGAACACCTGTTGCTCCGAGTGGAACACTGCCATGGAAAAGCTCACTGGATGGAGTAGAGGGGATGTCTTGGGGAAGATGTTAGTTGGGGAGATATTTGGAAGTTGCTGCCGGCTCAAAGGCCCAGATGCTATGACAACGTTCATGATTGTACTGCACAATGCAATTGGAGGCCAGGACGCTGATCAGTTCCCGTTTTCCTTTTTCAACAAAAGTGGGAAATATGTGCAAGCAATGTTGACAGCAAACAAGCGGCTGAATATGGATGGACAGATTGTTGGCGCTTTTTGCTTCCTGCAGATTGCTAGCCCTGAATTGCAGCAGGCTTTGAGAGTCCAAAAGCAACAGGAAAAGAAGTGTTTCTCAAAGATGAAGGAGCTTGCTTACATCTGTCAAGAAATAAAAAACCCATTAAGTGGCATCCGTTTCACCAACTCACTGTTGGAAGCTACAGACTTGACTGAAGACCAAAAGCAGTTTCTTGAGACCAGTGCTGCTTGTGAGAAGCAGATGTTAAAGATTATGAAGGATGTTGATCTCGAAAACATCGAGGATGGGTGTGTTTTCTTCGAACTTCAAAATCATTGGTTAACACATTTTTCTTATTTTTGGTAAAAAGGAAATATGTTTTCCATGGCTACAGCAGATGCTAAATTGGCAGAAAATTAGTGCTTGCTTATTTTTCTTTTACCGCCCACCTTTTTTCTTAGTGTGCTAGTTGTTTTTATACATACGGAGTATATATTACTGATCTTCTTTAGTGTCGTTTTCTGACAGATCGTTGGAGCTTGAGAGTGTAGAATTTGTGCTTGGGAGTGTAATAGACGCTGTTGTGAGCCAAGTTATGTTGTTGCTGAGAGAAAGAGGTCTGCAATTGATCCGTGATGTACCAGAAGAAGTCAAGACTTTGACAGTCTGTGGCGATCAAGTTAGAGTCCAACAGGTCTTGGCGGATTTTCTGATAAGCATGGCCCGATATGCACAGTCCCCCGAAGGCTGGGTGGAAATTCAACTCAGACCAAGCTTGAAGGAAGTCTCTGAAGGAGTGAACATTGTGCACATAGAGTTCAGGTAAATAAATTCCCTTAAATGAGCAAGGAATTTTGAAGCTAAACTGATAACATTGTATTATAAAAAGTGGTAATTGTCATTGCTTTGCTGAAATAATGATATCTATATCTGTTAGAATTTATATTTGGTTCTTGCCTCTCGCGAGAGGACATGAAGCATGTGCATTTGTTGTGTAAAATTGTGTGAATGTGTTGTTATGAAGTTCCACATTCATATATGGGTGACACTGGTATGAATCTTGATGCCTTGGTTGTCGTTGCTAATCTCGTTTTGTAATCTCAGCAACCTTGACACTGTAATGACATTTCGTGTTTTGTCTATTAAGGATCGTGTGCCCGGGGGAAGGTCTTCCGCCTGAACTGGTCCAAGACATGTTCCACAGCAGCCGATGGGTGACTCAGGAAGGCCTAGGACTGAGCATGTGCAGGAAAATTCTGAAGCTGATGAAAGGGGAAGTTCAATACATCATTGAATCAGAACGATGCTACTTCCTCATTTCTCTCGATCTGCCCCTGCACCGGAGAGGCTTGCCAAATGCTGGGTGATTCGAGGTAGCAGTATGCTGACCCCTCCTCACTCTTTAATATTTATACATCAGCTGATACTAAGAATGTTAGCCTTGGCCCTACTCTAAGATAACCTCTCATGGTTCACTTTCGTGCTCGTGTTCGTGCCTGTGTTGTATTTTTAGTTTCCCTCATTTTGTAGTCAGTCACAATAATACACTTTAGAGGAAGATGGTGGTTGATTTCACCATATATAATAAGCTCCCCTAACTGAGGATTATTCTACTACCTCTTTTGGAACTGCTTAATTTTAGTTTAGAATAATAAAATCACTTTTCTCTGTGTGTGTGAAGATAAGATTGAAGAAGGGAAGGAGTGTATGAAGTAATGAGACCTACCACAGATTTTTGTGTGGTGCAATGAGATGTAGGTGACATACTAAACCTAACCTGACCAATTTGACCAAACCTAAATTATGAGCTTCTACTTATCCTTTTATTTTTCAAATGTCAACTCACAACTGGAAACAGAAATCCAGCAACCTATTTCATATTCAATTATATAAATAATAGTAGTAATAGTAGTAAAAAATAGGTGAAATCAATGTACAAAAATTCGTCTTTTATGATAAAGGCAAAAGGCAATCACAACGTTGGGGTAGCACAGTCCAATCACAATAGAGATAAGGAAGCATTTGGGGCCTCCTAAGCAAAAAAAAAGGGGGGGGAATGCTGATGTAATTTCACATGTATTTATTTTAATAATGAGTAGTTCATAATTTTAAAATTTTAAGATTAGATTTTTGTCACAATGTATGGAAATATATTGAAATATGCTTAGAAAATGTAGATAATTGTTTTTATAGTAGTAGTAAGAATAGGAATTGACAATTATTAGATTGGATTGCATGTTCGAGTGTCTCTATCGAAGATTGTAATAATTGAAGAAATGCACGCCTTCCAATCATGCTGTGCACGCAAATACACACCAAAAATACCTCCACATTTCTTGTACCCAAAGGCGAACCACAAGCACTTCAAACAACTTGCATGTCATAACCTCTTTCATATGCAAATAGATCGACCTTTATTTCACACACACAAACACACACGTATACATATATATATAAATGTGTAATCAATATAGAACTACTCCCTCCGTCCGCGAATAAGAGTCCCATATTTTTATTTGAGTCCGTCCGCGAATAAGAGTCTCATATCACTTTTACCATAAATGATAATAGGATCTCACCTTCCACTAACTCATTCCACTCACATTTCATTTAAAACTAATATATACAAGTGGGGCCGTCATTCCACTAAATTTTTTCCACTCACTTTTCTTAACATTTCTTAAAATTCGTGCCGCTAAAAAATAGGACTCTTAATGACGGACGGAGGGAGTAGCTTTAAACGCATAATGCATAACCAAAATGTATAGGTCGTTGTAAGAGAATACCTAAGATTATTCGTACTTTGTTTTGAGTTCATTATAAGAAATTCGGATTTAAAATAACCTAGGTCATTTTTGTTTTTAGATCATTTAGTTTATTTTAAAATCCAAATTTTCTATAATGAACTAAAACAAGTAAAATGACCTTAGGTGTTCTCTTATAATGATCTATCTTTTGTTTTACGTTTTGCATTTTAAGGTAATATTCTCTTATACTATTTGGTATGTATGATTGATTAGAGAGCAACTAATTTGTACTCTCTAGTGCATAATTGAACACTTATATTATCCCTTAGATCAATGGATGGATGAATGTGATTGAAGGAAATACATTGCATGATAATGGCCAAACATTCTCATTATACCTTGGTGTTAAAAAAGGGCATATATGTTCGAAAAACTAGGCGCCAAAATCTGGTCCATCATATCATGATTTTAAAGACGATTGATCATACTCAACTTCTACGCACACAACTGTTAGATGCAAAAGTCGCGAACCTTGTTATTCATCTTACGATAAAGTTGTATTAGGAGTATCATATAGATTTTCATAAGTCAATAGTACTATATAGTACTATATACATCATATAACAAGTTGATTTTTGTCATTCAGTAATATTATTCATCGTACAACAAACGTATTTTCATCATATTAGTAATACTGATGTCATTGTATATAAAGAAATTTTGTGGGTATCTCATTTATCAAATTATTGCTCAATCACATAACAATAAAACTCCATACATAAAAATATTATTAGATTAAAAAAAATTGATTTTCAATTCGATTCGGTATAGATAAAAATCGAACCAAAACCGAATACTTATTGGTTCAAGTTCTAAATCAAATTGTTACAATGGATTTTGTCTCCTCATGAGTTAATCTTCATTTATTCTATTGTGGTCCACTATGCGTACTTGGAATTCATTAAAGCATAAGATATATGCCTGAAATCAATTAAATAAAATTGTCTTTTATTAAGGAATTCTTTGAAATATTAGCAAAAAAATCAAGGCCTTTATTGTCCTATATGTGGTTAATTTTATTCACCCAAAAGATTGTGGAAAATAATACTCCATGGGTGCGAATTATTTTATGTAGAGTAAATATTTTTATAGTACTACTAATATTTAGTTAAGTTCTTAGGATATTTTTTAATATTTTTATTCACCCAAACTATTTTTATGTAGAATTTCTGAATTGAAATTTGCAGTTAACTAGGGTATACCAAACTTTAAGCACACCACTTATAAATGTTACTACTCAACAAAAACACTCTATGAATATACTTTAATGACTAATATGGTGCATATTCTAATGAGAGCTTTATAATTAATTATATTTTAAAAGGAAAAATATTACAAAATTAATTCAGTATTGATTTGAAACTATGCACGATAAATAAATCCATCGTTTCACTAAATTGGCCCATCCATGTTTGTGAAGACAGAACATTTTTGCATTATGTGGTCTGGAAAATCACATAAATTAAATTTAAAAAGACAATACATTAACATACAAGAAGTGCTAAAAATAGTGTGATCTAGTTGGCATTTACGCATGAAATGATCATGGAATCACTGTGCTATTTCCAGTCTAGAACTAATAATTAAAAAAACATAAGAGAAAGATATAGTAATATATTTATTAATCCACCAGTATCTGGTGGTGCTATTTTTATGTCGCAACTATGAGAGAAATGGACAAAATAAATTGCAATTTATCAGGCCATTAAAATTAGGTGGGCTGAAGTCACCCAGAAAAATAGAAAAATAAAAGAAAACGACAAAAAAAGTAAATTCCAAAATTATTGATTTTATTATTATGGTTTTTTCTTTCACCTTAGATATTTATTGATATTGATAACAAAAGATCATCCTTTTTTCAACTAAATAGGGGGATACATTTGGGGAAGACAATATCAAACAAAAGTTCATACTCGAAAAATAAAAAATAAAAATGAAAAACTAGTTGTATAATAATAATGCAAAGCATTAAAATAATGAAATTGATTGGGGCTGGTTGTTAATTGTTTATACCTATTTTTAAAAGAAAAAGGCTGAACAAGAAAATGATGCCTCACGCGCGCGACGCAGTGATGGTCCATCACTCATTCGATCCATGATTGGCTAGTTTGGAGTAAGTGGATTACACGCGCCGCGTTCGCGAATGGGGCTCGGAAATGAAGGTCAAATCTGTTCAATATTATACCAAAACCAAGAACCGCCCCTAAAGCTTAGAGCTCACAGAAAGTAATTCAGTTTAGATAGAGAGAGAAAGAGAGAGAATCGGAGAGGGAGCTACGAGGTGATTGAGAACAAATCTGATTAAAGTTGAGTCCCAGAGGCAAAGGTGTAGCTTGTAGAAGTCGCGAAAAAGATTGAATTTTTGATTGCACATTATTCACATAAACACGAATTAGTGTTGGGAACTTTTTTATTCTGAACAAGGGCAGACATTGGCAATCTTAGTCATAGATCCATTGCGTGGGTATAAACGGCGAGAGGGGGAGAGATATTCAGATAGAAAAGGTATTGAGGGAAATCTGATTTCGCTTCTTCGTTTTCAGTTGAAGTTTTCGCATCTCCGTGATTGGATTTTTGCAGGTTTGGTTGGAATTTTGGAGAAGGGTTAGTGATATTTTGCGATTTTCGAGATTTGATTTTTTGAAGTGTCTCGAGAAATATGGAGAGCGGAACCGAGCAACCAGCGTCGTCTTCGGCGCCGCCGGCGGAGGAGCTGCTGAAGAAGATTCATGAATTAGAATTAGGTCACGCGCACTTGAAGCACGAGATGTCGAAGCTGATCACGACTTCCACGGCTGAAATCATGGCGGCTGATCGCCGGCAGAAGCAGAGGTCTCACTCCATTTCGCCGCAGCGGGTGCCGCGGTGGAGGACCGCCGCGGGAGATGGGAATGCGGTGGCGGCGTGGAAGAAGGGCTCCGCCACTTTCCGGCATGCGTCTCCGCTGCAGAGGGAGAGCCATAGCACTGATTCGTGGACGGCTGGCGGCGGCCGTGGCGGCGGAGGCCATGGACCGGCGGCGGTGAATCTCACGGATAAGCAGTATCTGAATATATTGCAGTCGATGGGGCAGTCGGTTCATATATTTGATCTCAATTTCCAGATAATTTACTGGTTAGTTAGTTGAATTTTGCTCAACTGTACTTTCCAAATTTAGACATTTACCGAATTCTTGGTGTTTTAGGCAATTTATGGTTGTAGTTAATGGCTTTGGTTAAATGTGATGCTAAATTTATTCTTGTTTGTAACACATTTGGAAGCAAATGCTTAAGGATTTATCAAGTTTAAATACATGAATTATGATGAGATTAGGTTTTTATGCTAAATGCTGAGTATGTTTATTGAGAAGATAAGAGTGTGTTTGTCTGATGTAGGAATAAAAGTGCCGAGAAACTATATGGATACTCGACTACAGAGGCTCTAGGGCAGGATGCGATCGAGCTACTGACAGATCCTCGAGACAGTGCGGTGGCTAGTAACATTGTGCGTCGTGTGGCAGCTGGTGAAAGCTGGACAGGGCAGATTCCGGTTAAAAACAAGAGGGGAGATAGGTTCTTAGCGGTGGCAACGAACACCCCTTTCTATGATGATGATGAGACTTTAGTTGGTGTTATATGTGTATCGAGTGATTCTAGACCATTTATAGAAGCACAGGCGGTAAATTCGGAACTCGGTGATTCGGGAACGGGCTCAAGATCTAGCAGGGCTAGAACCATTTCAGGAAAATTTGGACTTGATCATCAGCAGCCTCTACAAGTAGCGATAGCTTCAAAAATATCAAACTTGGTGCGTATCCTATTCTGTCGAAGTTATGATAGTACTATCTATATGTATAGCATATGCTGACTTCATTCAAAATCACATGTAGGCTACTAAGGTAAGCAACAAGGTTAAATCGAAAATGAGGCCTTCAGAGAACTCAGATCGTGAAGGTGGGAGTAATGATAGTCATCATTCGGAGCATGGTTTCCCAGAAGCAATGTCCGAACATCGAGAGGATGCAGCTTCAAGTGGAGCTAGTACGCCTAGAGGTGATATACATCCTTCTCCATTTGGTGTGTTCTCTGGTGGTCATGAGGAAAATTCTCCAGGCAAGCCATCTAGAGATTCTGGTGACGAGGGCGAAGGGAAACCAGGAATCTCTAAGATTCTTAGCTCAAAGGCAGAGGCTTGGATTGCTAAGAAAGGTTTAACATGGCCATGGAAAGGAAATGAACAGGACGGGGCAGAACCAAAATCTGGCCGATTTGGCTGCTCATGGGAGAACAACCAAGAACATGAGTTGGGGCCGCAAAAGAGTGCTGCTGACTCATTAAAACCAGAAAACCACACCGCCAAGACCAACCATACAGCTAATAATGAGGCTCCCGGGTCTTGGTCATCTTTTGTTAATGTTAACAGCACAAGCAGCGCTAGTAGCTGTGGAAGTACGAGTAGTAGTGCTCTTAATAAAATCGATATGGAGACTGACTGCTTGGATTATGAAATCTTATGGGAGGACTTGACTATTGGAGAACAAATTGGACAAGGTTGGTGTTTTCAAATATATGGATAGTCATTTTTGGAGCATTAGCTTCTTGATAACACACAATCTGGATATCAAGGTGAATTACCTAGGATAAAGTTTGGGGTATACATTATTCTCAGTGACCACCTACTTAGAAACCTTTAAGGCAGAGATAGCATCTGAGCTGTATTGCTGCATTTGCTTTTTTATGTTGCGTTTTATGATCAATTAGGACCTGTATTACAATGAATCAGTCTGTAAGGTTTCAGAGTGGAGATTTTTCTACTTATGATTTTTCGGTGGTTTGTTTCTCACCTTACTACTTTTTTTCTTTCTTTCTGGAATTGCTTTACCACTTGATCATGCTGGAGATTCATTACCTCTTACGTCTAACTTGTGGTATATATATGCAGGTTCTTGTGGAACTGTATATCATGCTCTGTGGTATGGATCAGTATGTTCTTTAACTCCATTATACTCTCTCTCGCCTTTCTCCCAGCCCCACCACACCAAACAGATAACAACAAATATTGCAATTAAATCAGTTACTTAAAAATCACACGATATGGCCGGGTTCTTTTTTATCTTATTCCCCATTTCATTCTAGTAGAGTTGATCACATAATGTAGCCCAAATAACCATGATATGTTGGTTGCTTTGACTAGGCTAATACATTTTCCTTGTTTATCCAAAGTGTTGGTGATCAACTGTGCAGTCATTATGTAAATTTTCAAATCAAAAGTTTGAGAAAGAAACTAAGCTATGCTCCTAGGCCTTCCCAAATATTATCTTCTTGCTGTAATTTAATTTTATATTTAATACACAAGGAGAAAATGTCCTAGTCTTCTCTGTAATAGAATGAATTTCAATCTTCTGCAGGATGTTGCTGTCAAAGTATTCTCCAAGCAGGAATATTCGGATGATATGATCTTGGCCTTCCGACAGGAGGTCCGTGTGCTTTCTTAAACTACTTTTGATAGAACCGTTTAAGCTTTATTATAGATTATGAAAGATTGTCTCATTGTATTTGTTTTCAAGGTGTCGCTTATGAAAAGACTCCGACATCCAAATATTCTCCTCTTCATGGGCGCAGTTACTTCATCTCAATGCCTTTGCATTGTTACGGAGTTTCTCCCACGGTATGTTTATAATGCGTAGATTTATCCATCTTAATCCCTCACACACGGGTTTGCACCTTAAGGCAATCTAGTATGAACCCATTTATTTAATGCAGTGGAAGTCTGTTCCGGTTGCTACAAAGGAATTCGCCTAAATTGGAGAGGAGGCGGCGTATTCAGATGGCTTTGGACATAGTAAGTCTCTAACTGCATTAAACTTTGGTGCATCTTTGGAATGAAGTAAAGAAGTCTTTCTTAGTCATTATTGTTTTGAACTTGTACGAATACAGGCACGCGGCATGAATTACCTTCATCATTGCAATCCTCCCATTATTCATCGTGATTTGAAGTCTTCAAACCTTCTTGTCGATAAGAACTGGACAGTCAAGGTCAGCTTGCAGTCACTTTTACGCATCAATTCCAGTCACTTGCTTTGTATTCATTCATATAATTTCATGCATCATACACAGGTCGGTGATTTCGGTCTCTCGCGTCTTAAACATGAAACGTATTTGACAACAAGGACGGGAGGGAAAGGCACGGTACATAACTGACACCTGAGAGTTGTTTTTTTTTTTTTGTTTCAAAATGCTATAACTGTGTGAATAATCATTCTAGCATTTATGCAAATGCAGCCTCAATGGATGGCTCCCGAAGTTCTTCGTAACGAACCTTCAGATGAGAAGTACGGCCAACTGAATATCAAATAAATCTTGTTTCAAGTAAATATTTCAATTCTAAATCCATTTTTTTCTTGTTTTGGATAATCAAGGTCCGATGTGTATAGCTTCGGTGTGATACTATGGGAACTTGTCACACACAAGATTCCCTGGGACAACCTCAATTCTATGCAGGTAACATTAGTCTGGACAAAATTGTACACTTGAAAAACAGTGAGCCAGAGAGAGTTGTGTGTGATTTGTTTAGCAACTTGGCAGGTAATTGGAGCTGTGGGCTTCATGAACCAACGCCTCGAGATTCCAAGCGACGTTGAGCCACAGTGGACTTCCCTTATCGAGAGCTGCTGGCATAGGTTCGTATTCGCTCAGTCTTCGCATGCTTTATGGGAGATGAAACCATGTTTAGTCACCGAGTTCATCACAGCATTAATTTATCTGTTTATTGTAGCGAACCCCAAAGCCGTCCTTCGTTCCAAGAATTAATGGAGAAGCTAAAAGATATGCAAAGGCAATGTGCAATTCAGATGCAAGCTGGTCGAGCTGCTGCTGCCAAAGAAAGGTAGATAGATGCAGATGGCTGTGCATTCTTGTGCTGTGTTTGTAGCATTACTCCCACTTGCACATACTGTAGCATCACCGGAGATTCGGCCGTCAGATTCTGCCAGCAACATTGTTTGACGAGACAGATAGTGCAACACATCCTGAATGTGCCTCCGGAGGAGGACATGATTCACATTTGTGCTTGATTGAATGATTCGTGATTCTCATTTTTGGGTCCATCTCTGACTAAAACAATTCAAGATACACCATATATAAAGTTCCAAACTTGTTTGTTACAAATTTTACAAGCACATAGCTACACTAAATCTTTCCGGCGCAACAAACACTAGTAAAAAATGCTGACAAATTCATCCTTGTATTATGATATAAAAACGTGCTGAACAATCATAGGCGTGTGTCTTAAACATGGAAAATATTGTCAAAGATTTCTCATCACAGCAAATGCAAATCGAGCATAATTTTCTTAATTAGTAGAGCAGGGATCTGATGGCAGCAACAGCATCACCTTTATGCTCACGCAAGGTTCTTTCTGCAACCTTTTTGTCGAGCTGTTATTTCAGAATCAGAGGAAATGGAGTTAGAAATTTACACTACACAGTGAATTTTCACTAAAGATTTTACAAGAGTTTGAGGAAACTACCTCCAGTTCATTGGCAATGATGTCGACATCACCAGCATTAATTTTAACGGCTGCCAATTCTTTCTCCCTGCAACAGAACCAAACATGGATTTCATAGTAAGTCATAGCTAGCTTCAAGCAAATTTTCTGAATTCTCAAAAGGTACAAACCAAAATAGAATGAACAAAGGACTCCATACATAACTTTGATGCCAATATCATGACATTATACTTCTTTTTAGCAATTTTACACCTACACCTTCAACATTTCGATTGATAAGCGCCATAAGACCAATATCTACAGCTAGAGCTTATACAGTAGTTACGATCCAAGCCATGAGCTAATAGCATAAAAACAAGTACTCCATTATAATTGAGCTCATCATATATGAAACTAAGATTCTAATATTCATTAGAATCTCAAGCCAATCAACTATCAACAGGCCATAACTTGCCCGAGAAGAAAAAATTCTCCACCACCACATGATATCTATAGTTTTGCTAAAGTCTTCCAGCCATATTAGTCATGATAACAAATATGCCAGACCATTCAAATGGAGATGATTTATCTTACCAGCGTGATAAAAAAACACTAATTTGATGGGGAAAAATTGTGAAATCTCAAGGATAAAAAACTTGCAAGAATCCATGATTGTATTTAATGCCAGCAAGAATCTTCATCATTCCTCTAAATATGTTTCCACTACATCAAAGCACTGGCTACTACGAAATCGATTCAAAACCCTAAAGCAGTTAGCTTGGTGACCAAGGAGCAAGCGAAGATCAACGAAGCAACAAGAAGGGAGAAGATGAGTGCCATGCACATGCACAAGAAGCTAAGAAAGAGAGGAATAAAATCAGTCGTGAAGCCATGGCATCTCAACCTATTCCTCCTACATGGAAAGACATTCTGACTGGTGGTGCATGATCATTGGCCAAGAGCTCCAGCTCATCCAGCACGTGAGAAGAATGGATCAATATTCTCGGTTATGCTATGCTGTCACTTAGCTTAGATAGGTTTAATCATCAATTTTAAGATTTTTAATACGATGTGGAGTATCAAATTGTAATACACAGAAAACAGATTGAAGTTATCAATACACTTGTCTTTTTGCTAAAATTAGCAATGCTTTCTCCAGTGGTTTTATCTTTACATATGCAGTAGTTTGTTCCTTTAAGCTGAGCCTCACTACACATTAGTATAAGCATATCTAGACCTATGAAATCTTCCAAAAGACCAAAACTCATGTGTTCTAGCTCAAATATTTATTACAGCAATCAAGCATTGAGTGAAGCTCACTGAATTCTAAAAAATGTTAGTACACATTGCAAAATTAACATTTCTTTTATAAAATTCAACATATAATAAAACTTCGTGTTTAAAATAGGGCTAAACTAAATTGAGCAAAAGGGGGAAAAAGAGAAAAATAACACACCTCAACCTAGCAGCTTGTATATCAGCTTCTTTTGATGCGTAGATTGAAGCCATGGCCTAAACATTATTTAAAAATAGCAAACAAGAAAGAAATCAGAAGATCATCACCAACCATTTGATTCTAAGAATAGCACTAAGAGTTCAAACTTCGAATTACAGACTTCTTGAACTCTGGTTGAGTCGAGCTGTCGATCCTCGACTCGGTCGGTGAGTTTATCGAACGCTTTGCTCTGCTGCTGCATGTCTTTGGAATCCACAAAATTCTCGACTCCATCGTCTCCTGCTTCCATCGCTGCCGATTAGGATTTCTCTCCTTTTCCGAGCTTGAATTTTAAAGAATTGATTTTGCAAGCCCTAGGATTTACCTTTTGGGCTATAAAATAGGGCTTCGTTTTGGGCTCTAAATTCAGTAATATTCTAGTTTATGCTTTTGCTATAGCAAGTAGTATTATGCGATATTATATTCGAATTTTGTTTAGGTTTTAAATATTAAAAAAATAAATAAAGCACGTTGTGATTGGACACCGAATGACGGACGTTAAAAAAGCGACAGCATGTTCGTCAGTGCGCAAGCGTGTGAATTACCGACGCGCTTTTATATGCAGCGTTGTGCTCTAAGCACAACACTATCATTGCATAACTTGAATTTAACTTAGTTACGCGAGTCAAACTTCAAATAATTTAGCTATGATTCTTTAAAATGTATTGCACGAGTGAGACTTGTCAAGATTGAGTTGAACTTGGTGGAAATTGAACTTGACACTACTCATCCATTCTAGAGTGATCACATATAGACTAGGTGATTGAGTTAAATAATGGTATATTTTGAAATTAAGATAATGAGTTGGAACTTGAATTTGACACTACTCAGTCTCCTCAATACACTCATGAATTGAATTTCTCAAGTGGAAGTCCATTCTAAGTAATCACATAAAGTTAGAGTTAAGAGTGGAAAATCTACTAATTATGATGATGAGTCCAACTTGAATTTGACATTACTCGGACCCGCCAATATTATATATATACCTATTTTGTTTCCCATGAGTCATGTGTATGTGAATATGTGATGACATAAAGATTACAAGAATCAGTTACAAGTTCAAAATCTTGTAATTAAGGTTTTTGAGTTGGGCTTTGTACACGTACAAGGCTTAGTTTAGTGAGGTGGAAGCCCACGCTCTTCAAAACAAGTTACTAGTATATCATACTTATCGTGCTGATTTTCTTTTGAAAGTATCAAATTTTTGCTGTATTGTGATTTTCAATACAATATGATACTTTATGAAAGATTTCGGTGTGATAATAATGTGAATTTTTATAAATTGCAGCATACAAAGATATACTGAACTTTCAGTATATACCATTATTTGCATTATACCGTATATATTGACATCAGTATATACCTAAAAACTGAATATATTTATATATTTAATAATATACTAATGAATAAAGGAGTATAATTCATCATAATTTTTAATTAATACTAGTATGCTTACTCTGTATTTCTGAAATGAGATAAGATTTGTTGTCGATATGTAGCTCAAATATAACAACATAAACTGTGCCTAAAAGTTCACGATAGATTCTCTCTCTTGCTATAATGAGACTTTAAGCACAACTATTTTAGCATGGACAAATAAATTTGTCATTGCAGTCCAAATGCATGCACCTTTTGTTGTTTGGCTTTGGCTGCAAAAGTAGGATTACTACCTATTAAAGCGATTTTGACCCCTAATCTATAATAAATAGACAAATGTCTCTCTCTTCATACATAGTTATAATAATTATATTTATCCCAAAACTACATCAAAAAACTATGCAACGACAATGTAAAATTATTGTATTCTCAATCACATTAACTGCACTACAAATGGATATATATTTTTTTTCTCTAATCAGATTTAAATTTAGATGTTGCATTCATTTTCTAAGGTGATACATGCATCACAAATCTTTGCGATCAAGAATTTAAAAGGATACTGTATTTTCACAATTATTAAAAGTTCTTATTTGATTCCTTGCCTATTTTATATATATAATTGGCATACTCACGAGATGGTTGATTGGTCGCTCACATTGACGCATGAATTTTTCTAATAAAATAATGGAGTGATACAAAATTGATCAACTGTAAATTACCATATTATTCTCAATCTAAGTAGGTTATATGTCTAATAAATGAAACTATTTAATTGGAATAATGAGGTGATTTCGATTCAGACTCAAAGCCCACTAAAAAGAGTCACTTCAATTTGTCCCATGGTAGGGCGGCAACAACGTTTATAATCATGACATAATGTTGCTACTACAATTTTTTGCACTTGTAAATATTATTTTATTCATACCATTACCAACACATGACAGCCATTATTTTCTGTCAGAGCTTGGATTAGGTTTATGATTAGAGCACTATCTATGATTATGATCTTTAACACATTTTTTTATTACTTAATCCTTTGTTAGAATTGACTTAAAGATGGTTATCATATCAATTTGCCGAATAATGCAGCCCAACAATATTTTGTTACATATATATACTAATTGGAATTTGATATAAGTTTTTTCTTACATAGAATTTTAAATATATTTTCTACATATTGATTTAATTATGCCTATATACATTCTCTTTGATTAAAATAAATTTAGAAATTTTTACACTAGAGACACGACCACATTTATATTTATCAATACTATTCCATATAAGAATGTTTTTCTACTGAAATTGTTGCAATTGTTACCTAAATTCAGGCAAGTGAACTGTGTGTTTACCCAATTTTCTGGTGAACGTGAGTTGCATTTATTTTCCAATTTATAAATAAAGCAGACAAAGGTGGAAACCACCACAAGGTTCTCTTAACCTATTCTATTTCGATTGATATGTCTTTATAATTTTTTTTGCATAAAAAATATCAAAAGTTGGATTAATCATTGCACGGAACATTGTGAATATGGTGGGGAGGGAACCAATCGATTTTTTTTTGGAAACCAGACATCTCATGTGTCCAAATTATTGCAAATCATTTCATCGTATATTTTGTTCTTGTTCGTACTAAAAGAAAGTATTCCCTTTTAGTAGTATTATTTAATGTATATTAAGATTTTTTTTAGAAAGAATTGCATTTCATTTCCCTTAGTCAGGAGTATAAATTTGAAAAAGAATATGATTTTTAGAAACTTGGTAATATCAAGTAAAGAATATGCTAATAGCCAAACACAAACTATAACAATTTTTAGTCAATTCAATTTTTTCCTCACAAACTCAGAAATTAGTTGAAATATTATGCGAACTTTAAGTTTTTTAGTCGGAGTATTTTTGTTTTGGTTTGAAGTTGATGTATATTTTGATTAGCCCCAAAAAAACTCATGTTTTAGTGTAACAGCCAATATCTACGGTTCAACCAAATATGATTACATTAATTAAGAAATTACTTACTTACTAGGAGTATATTTTAAAGACACAATTCCCAAGAGCTAACTTCCAACCATATAACACGGCTTTGTCTCTCTCATTTTGAAAGTTCTGAGTTAATGTCGTCTTGGAAAGGCAAGATCAAATTATTTGAAATTAAAAATGATTTTGAATATAAATAAATAAAATGACCGAACCGGTGGTGGGTTTGGCTACGAATCAGTAAGCTTTTTAATCCACCACAACCCTCTCTCGTGAGCCACTGCACTCAAAATATTTAAATTAATTTTTTTTTTGGTGGGGAATGGTTTTATATTTCGCAGAATTTCTTATTCAAGTTTGGTGATTCTTTTCGCTAATCTATTTAGTTTAAAACCTTTTAATTGCGTTCTTATTTTGAGAGGTTTCAAATTTAAATTTTCTATTATTTGATATTTAAAATTATTTATAAACTTACAAATTTGTTGGCATTTAAATATAGTAAGATTCAAAAATTTGTTCGCACAGTCTGTTTATTTCATTATTAATTTAATTTAAATATGTTTTAGAATGTATATTGAATTATGCATATATGTATATAATTGTTCCCCTGATTCAACTATTGAACTGATACTAGTTGAACAATGAATTGATAGTTTTGTCGGTTCGCTTATCAATTCGATTTTTAAAACGTTACGCGATACGCATATATCTATAGTCAGTGTCAGTGATGATAATAATAAGTCTTATTGTATAAAACATGGAGTACTATTTAGCTTATCTCAGGTGATTTAGTTTGTTCTTGAAAAAGTTTATCTTGTATGGTTACAAAATTGAGTACTTGTCACAATTATGTAGCTCAATTACCAAAAATTGTACTCTTTCATTAGTGGTAAAGCATTTCTTTGGATACGAAAATTAAGAATACGAATTTAATAAGTTAAGTTAAAGTGAGAATAAAACTATTTTATTCCACAATTACTCAAGATTGTTTGCATATACACTTCATAAATAATTTTCGATAACTATTTATTAGAGTTTATCTTTGATAATATGTGGAGTTAGTCAACAAACGCATCCATTAAGTAGGAGTATTAGATGGCACTAAAGAATAATTAACATGAAAACTTAATGGAGAATTGATGGTTACATTTTCAACTTCCTTTATCACATGACGCATTTCTTTTCTTCTTTTTTTTAAAAAAAAATTTAATTTAAAGGGAAAAAAATAAAAATAAAAAAGCATGGGCATGAAGTGAGCCTCCATTTGGTTACCTATAAATCCTCCACCTCTCACAGTCCTCCATTTCTTCTCCACTGATAAAGTAATCTCCAATCCCTAAATCTCTGTTCAACAGGATTGAATTTGCATTGGATTTCCCCTCGATTTGATCAGACCCTAGCAGGAGCAAAGGTATATCCAGATTTCTTCTTCCGGTTCCATCGATTTTGCTATTGCTTTGAAAATTTAGCAGTTTAATTCATTCATAGAACTCTCGCGAGCATCAATTATGATTACGATTATGAATACAACTGTGATTAAAATTATTATCCGTTTCTATGTTGCTTCTGATTTTCTCTCTCTCATCAATTTGATTGTGAGATTATAATTTTTTAATCAATTTGAGAGCTCTGATATCCTTTCACTTTTTCCGATACCTATTTGAATCTGTCTCTGGTATTGAATCTGTCTCATCTTTAACCGTTCAATTGATTCTGCAGCTGCAAAATTCAATCAAATTCGTTGGATACATTAAAAAGCAGCAGCTAATAAGATGTCATCATCGCTCCTATCAGCGAATCCAGCGCTAAATTCCGGTAGATCGTCGACGAGGAGACGGAACAAGAAGAAAATCCAAAGCCACGCTATAGCGGAAAATCTCAGCAGCAACGATCAGCACCAAAACTCACCAATCGAATGGAAATCGGAGACGCAGCAGCAAATCTACTCGTCGAAGCTTCTCCAAGCGCTGCGCCAAGTCCGGAACGGCGACGGCTCGCCGGCGCCGAAGCGCGTGCACGAAGCCGCCGACAGAGCCCTAGCCACGACGGCGAAGGGGCGAACGCGATGGAGCAGAGCGATCCTGACCAACCGGCTGAAGCTGAAGTTCATGAAAAAGAATAACATCGTGAAGCGGCAGAGAAAGGTGATGACGTCGATCTCCACCGGCAACAGCCGGTCGCAGAGGAAATCGAAGGTGAAGATTTTGCGGCTCAAATCCAAGTCTCTACCGGCTTTCCAGCGCAAGGTCCGCGTTCTCAGCCGGTTGGTCCCCGGTTGCCGGAAACAGCCGATGCCCGTCGTTTTGGAAGAAGCCACTGATTATATCGCCGCCCTTGAAATGCAGGTATACTTAATTTGCGTTTAATTCGACATTATATTGTTTTAACTCTGTATATTTGATAATATGAACGCATCATAAAATAGACTTGAACCCAAAATCTTTGATTCGGCATTAGCCATTCTATAAATAGCACTATTCTAATTAGACTATGGGTCCGATACACGAAATTGTAATCAGAATTCTATGGAATTGATTCAAGTGTGTGTAGTGTGTGAAGTTACCAATTTTATAACTATTTGGAATTCCAATTATCTACTTTACATATTGAATTCAAATCGTGGAATTAGAAGGAATTGGAATTGGAATTGGAATTCAATACCAAATCCAATTTTTTGTGGTATCAAATATTGGATTAGAAATTGAAAGCTTCATTCCCAATTGCATGACACCGGAGCCTATGTATTGTTGAAAATGGAGTAATTTAGTTGTCATGTGATTGCAGGTGAGAGCGATGAGTGCCTTAGCCGAGCTGCTCTCTGTTTCAGGCTCATCAAGTTCCCACTAAGCTTGGGGTATGTGACAAATTTATATTTATATCAAAGTAACAATATTGTTTGAATGTATATATATTGATGTGTATTGCATTTTGTTGAAACGATTTAAGGCTGGTTGAGTGTGATTAAGAAGTGAATTTTGTGTGTATTTGGTTACACATTGCAAGGAATGGACATGTGAGGAAAAAAGGGACACATACATAAAATTAGGAGGTAGCAATCAAGTTGGGTTGGTCCCTATTGAAGAATGGAATATCTGAGTATGTCGTTTCTGGCTTGGGGGTTGGATGGTGAAATTCATTTGTCAGTGTAACATGCACAGCAATGAAAATGACTTATCTTTTTGAATGTTATGGGTGTGAAATGTGAATGGAATGGACCTTTTTAGATGCCCTAATATTATTATACTTTTCATCTTTTTGTCTTTGTTAAAGTTCCATCAATTCTATTGGCTATTAGTCTATTACATGTAAAAAATGTAGTACTAGTACTTATATGAATGTTGTCTTTTGTCTTAATTAGTGGGATAGTTTAAAAGAATATTGAAAATGTGTAAAGCCACTAACCGCATTAGGCTTGAGGTAATGGTATTCGTGTCACAACATACAATGCCACGTCGTGCGGTCGGAGAAAGTGATGTTTTACAATATCATTTCTAGAGAAGTAGATGTTGCTATAGATTTATTTAGTTTCATAAAAAGACAAAGGAAACTTCAAATAATAGGGAATATAAGCTTGAATACTAATCACAAGTTTACAAAATGTCATGACAGATAAAGTGGATTTGGCAATGGGGAGTTTGTCCAAGAACTATTACAACATAGTTAACACTTAATGAAGCTTCAATACAAAACAAAAAAGTAAATGTGGTCACTAAGATTGGTTTAGCAAGTTGAGAAGGTAGAGGGATTTCATAAACAATGTATAATTTCCATCTCCAAATTTTGTTAGGTTAAGCGTTAATGTTAAAAACCTACAACTCAGCTTGTTGATCACAAAAGTTAATTAAAGATGATGAGTAATCCCGTTTGGAGCATCTTCACTAATTAGCTCAATCATCATGTCTAATTCGAGTGTGATTTGTACATAATTGGAATCCACAAACAGTGGTTAAGCTCATTCAAAAAAGTACTGAACCACATGAGCTGAACTTACCATAATTGGGCCCCAAATTAATAAAAATAATTGATATCTATTTAACTTTTTGACAAATACTATAGATTAATAAATAAATATATGTATGCAGAAGCTTGGAAGCAACGAATCAGATAGGAAATGTGGGTTCCATGGAGCATCTAATCAATTGTGGGTGGGAAGCATGTGCCATTAAATTAGAAATCCAGAAACTTAGAGAAGAGGTTTAGAAACCAAGTTAAATTAAAGTTAGAAAATAATTTATTATATAGGGAGAAATTGTACTATTGCATAAAGAGGGATTATTACTATTTTATGTCGATAAAGTTTCATCGAATCTCACATATGTGATACGTGTAATTTTAAAAGCAAACTTGAATATATATACTCTAGCAGTCATGTCTCGTATGTTGTATTGTTGTCATTCATAATCAAAATAGCTTCATTTTATACTAGCAATTTGAGGTTCAAATTTGAATAATTTTTTAATTGGTTAATAGTAGCATAATTTTGGTAGGTATAGCTCAAGATTATTATTTTATTATGTTCAAGCTAACTAACTGGTACTTAGCTTGAAAGGATTTGTTATCATGATTGAGTGCTTAGTTTGGCCAGCCATTGGCCATAGCAATATGATAGCATCATTGTGTTTTTGATGGAAATATATGATTAGATTAACCTCAACTGTATATATATATCAATTATCAAACTTATAAACCTTTAAAGAATATACTCCATCCGTCTGCAAATATAAGTCTCATTTCTTTCCATCACTAGTTCTAAGAAATATTAAGAAAAATAGGTAGAAGAAGTTTCACACTTGTGTATAGTATTAGTTTAAAATGATATGTGAGTGGAATGTGAGATCTCTTTACCATTTATAGTAATAATTATGAACCAAAATTATTATTCACGGACGTAACTATAAAGTAATGAGCATATAAGGGAATCAGCTACACAATGAAAAAATGGCTTGAAAAAATACACAGGGTATATTATGTTTAGTCTCTTTTACTAGTTTCATCTTTTTCTCATGATGAGCAATCACATAGATGGAAATTTTACTTCGATTAACTAGTATACTTGAACAATTCTAATTTTTGTTGAACTTCGAATTTTTTGAATTTAGCATATAAATTTAGTGTAAAATAAGAAAAGAGATTAGAGTCATAAAATAATGGTAGTTGAATTGATGAGTGTGACGATCGAAATTATAATGTGAGATTCGTTAGTAGTGCAAATAAAACGTTGCCAATGCCATATTTTTATAATTCTTTAAAATTTTGGTATATATAATTGCCACTTATTAAGATGGAGGATCATATGATAGGACATGGACGAAATCCTGTCTGAAATAAATGCAGCATTGAGGGCTAGCTCTGGAGTGAGTGTCCCACCCCCATAAATAAAAATAAAATAAAAACTCAACAAAATGAAACTTTTAATCATGCATTAAACTCGAGTGATTGGTTGGTTGAAAGGGTTTGCTGACTGTTATACAAGTAGATCATAAGCTTTGGAAAACGTACCAATGCAAAAATAATGGAGTAATAGTACTACTAATCATCATCATCATTTTATTTATATTTTATAAATTAAAGTACATTTGTTAGTTATATGCACGGTAGAATATTTTAGATTTGGAATGGATCAGTTGGTGTATCAAAAACCATAAAAACCTATTTTGTGATACGAAAATATAAACATAATACAACACTCGAGCTCCTCAATTTAACAGATTTTTTTGGACTGTTTTTTATGAATATATAGAATAGGTAAAATCCCGTGCGTACTAGTTACCCGAATACCTAGTTATTAGTAGTATTTTTTTAACTAATAAGTAGTACTCATTTAACATAAAATTTATATATTAATAATGCATTTATAAGAGTTGTCGTCTTCTTGATTACCTAGTTGTTGAGTCTTCTTTCAAAATTCAAACTAAATAATGTACTACCCTTATTTTCCAACTTTGAATTATGAGAGCGCTAAATCGTATAGATGTACTAAGGTGGTGTTCGGTTTGTAAGATAAAACAATACCAAGATAGGAGTATAATCAAGGATTGAATTATGAGATTATTTTAGTCATAGGGGGTTAGTTATGACTAATTATCTCATGATTATCCATCTATGATTGAGTTGTGAGGTTAACTCTCATGAACCAAACACACAACAAATTTAATCTCAGATACAATCTTGCAAACCGAACACTCCAGTATTGATAAGAATGAATAACAAATGATTATTAAGTTATCTATGAATGAAAGTTTAGTTTATTTTAAACAAGCAATTCAAAATGAAGATTTTTTTCCTGATTTTTTGCAATTAGAATAACTTAATTTTAAATTGATTATTGTTAATAATACACCGTAGTTTACAAATTCTAAAATTTAATTTACTACCTATTCCACGATTCTTTTGTACTTTTCGAACGTGATTTATAGTGATTTTTTTAAATAAAAACTAAAAACAAAACACCTGTACCAATCATGGCTGAGCAAGGAACCCCCTGGGAACAAAGATGGGCCAATTTAGCTGAGCAACCTGAAGCCCATTTTAAGCCCAAATTTAATTAATCTTAAAATTATTTGGTTCGAATATTAAGATATCCCAGGGCCCATTTTAAATGACAGCTATATCTCTCACCTCTCCCCTATTATTTTTTCCCTCATCAACTAAGTTTTAATTTATTAATAACAAATATTTAAAGACAGTGTTAAAGTGACCTTGAACCAGAGACTATCAGTCTCATGACGGTCTAGTTTCATCACCACATTTTTTTGCATTTCATTTCAAACAGCTTATGAAAAAGGCACATGAAGTTCAATCACCGAAAATACACATTAATTTTTTTAAAAATTTGGTATTCTATTATATGAACAATAATGAATTCAGCCAAATTTATACCATTCACATCAATCATGCAGTATGCAAGTTTGCCAGGTAAGATATAAATCAAGCAATTCATGTTACGTGTGCGACAATTATTTCGACACTGACGATTTACAAGATAGTACTCAGTATTAAAGAAAATAAAAATAAAAATAAAAATAGAGTGAGATGTATTTAACATAAAATCATTTATGTCCATTGAAAAAATTAAATTAGTGAGTTAGTAGTATATTAATTTAGTGTACAAAATGTGATAGTATAGTATTTGGCATGAAATTAAAATAATTTATCGGGCCTCGGTTTATTTATCATTTGCAGCCCATTCCTCGCTACAAAACACGCCCTAGTCTGTGATATCGCAGCGCGGCTTTTTCAGTGCATCTATTGACAGCGGAGATGTCAACGTCGGCGGCCTTGACGGATAGAAGAGGGATTCCGGCGGCGGCGTTCGTCGAGGATGTGCAGATTTATCTTTCTCAATTGAATCTAGATGTCAACTCCGCCCTCGCATTTTTGCAAGAGAGGTTTTTACTAAAACCTACACTTTGATTTATGCTGTCCATATTTACGCCATATCGACGCTTCCTAAGCTTGGAAACATTACTAGTACTTCTTTTGTTCTTGCAATTTGTTATGTATTGTGATAATTTGCACTATTTATTACTGTGTAAGGAGCTCTATTGTTTCTAATTTCTGATAATGATTCTGATTGTTGGTTTTTCCGGAATTGGGTGGAAATTGTGAACCGCTGTATAAAGCTGCTAAAGTATAAGTTGGTTGAACTGGAAGATTTTGTAGGTTGTTTTTATTAGCAATTTTTGGGTATTGGCTCTGAAATTTGATTCAATTTGGAAGTCCTGTAGTTATTGCCAAATTCATGCAACGGGAACACTTTATTTGCCTATATCCTGCGAGCTTTCGATTGTGTGTGAATAAACATTATTTATCTTGGCAGACTTCAACAATACAGAGTGGTGGAGATGAAACTTCTTGCTCAGCAGAGGGATCTTCAGGTATACCAATTTTGTTGTTCACTTCTTAGTTTTCCTTGATGCGGGTAATTGAGGTTGTTATAATTTGGGTAAGAATATACGAAGAAGAGATAGGAACTTCAGGCTAAGACCTTAGAGAAGAGTCGAGGGGAAAATGTGTATGGTTTATTATTCAACAAGAACTGGAATTACAGTGTGATCTCTCTTCTAAACAAGCTGAAGAAATACACTTTATACACCTCCCTTCATAACTGCCTCAAACGGCTGAAACAAGAAAACAAGAAACAAACTAACTCTTCAACAACTCTCTCAACGGCTAGTTCACAAGATTTGAACTTGCCTCTTCTTTTCTTCTTCTTGGGCTGACTTCTCACTTGGGCTGGGCTACTTGTGCATATATCTCACAGAGGTTGCATCATGTTCATAGTCTCTGAAGCACTAGGATGGTTTGTAGTTTTGATGGATGGACATTAGTATATTACACCCTTCCTTTTAATCAGGAGTGTGCTCTTTCTTTTCAATCCAGTGGTCTGCTTATAATATTTGTAATCTTGATAGTTGGCTCCTGTTATGAGATCATGCTCTTTAGGAGTATGTGATACTTCAGTCCAGTTGAATGAGTGAGAAATCTGTCAGCTAGCTGTTAGCTAAGCTTGCTTCTTGAAGAATGCTTTATTTGCATTTATCCTGAACCTCCTGATTCAATCTGTCAGGATCAATAATGATTCGTTGATTTTCCACTCATAACATCCTTCTACCAAGTTACCATCGTTTCCATATGATGAATCAACAGGCAAAAATCCCGGACATTGAGAAGTGCTTAGACGTTGTTGCCACTTTGCAATCAAAGAAGGGCACTGGTGAGGTTTGTTCTCGAACTTTCAACTGTTTGTACCTTTTGATTTTTGTCTTGTAAGATGATGGTTCTACTACAACTTCATAGTAAATTCTCGCTACAAGATTTGTGCGATATATGGGCCCTAATAAACTTCCGGCCTAAAATTTGTATACTTCCTCAATTTATGGTCTAAGTATTTGAGCTGTTTGTCCTAATTGGTTTTATTGTGGATGCAGGACCTTATTGCTGACTTCGAAGTATCTGAAGGCATCTACTCCCGGGCTCGCATTGAGGAGGCCGAATCTGTCTGCCTATGGCTGGGAGCGAATGTGATGCTGGATTATTCTTGTGAAGAGGTATGACCTGTTTGAAGATTTATCTTCAAGTCAGACTTTGTTTCAGTTATTTCTCTCAAAGCTTGATATCTTGCAGGCAACTGTCCTCCTTCAAAAAAATTTGGAAAATGCAAAAGCAAGTTTAGAAGTTCTTGTAGCTGATCTTCAATTCTTAAGGGATCAAGTGACAATTACTCAGGTAATCTTTTGTCATATGTTCCAAATGCCCTTTTTTGGGCAAAATCTATAAACCGGGAGCTACTTTGAACAACGCAACTAATAATGAAGTAGGTTGTCTATGACTCACTGCAACATACTTGCTGCATTTGCAACACTCAGATCATAAATACACATTATGCATATCAATTTTTAATTGGTTGCATTTGTATACACACGTTCTCTGTTACATATCATTTGCTGGTTCCTTCCGCATATTTTAGTATGCCTGTGGTATTTATCTATGCCAGTGGATTGATCAGGTCACAATTGCTCGTGTGTACAACTGGGACGTACATCAACGTAGACTGCAGCAAGCCGCTGCTACACCCTCAGAGTCCTAAAACGTGGTGGTGGTTCTCCAGTTTCTCCTCCAGATTATAGCACAAGTGACCTTGTTTCTTGCCCGGTCGAACCTTTATACAAAGACAAGTTGTAGCCCTACTGAGTCTATGATTTTTTAACCAGGCCCTGTTTTGTGCCTTATTAACTTCATAGCTCAGCATATGTTTGAACATCTTGAATTGTGTTGTTGTAATGTGAAGGCTTATGCATTTCCTCAACTTTGTGTATGAATCATTACATGTCTCAATTTGCCAACCTAGTTGTTTCACTATGATGTTCTACTTTAATTCCAGAGCTCTCTCTACAAAGGCCATTGATGAATTTAGGGTTCTTGTTCTTGGCTAATGTTGATGGGGTCCACCTAAGGCATTGCAAGGACCATAGTTGTGATTTTGTAGAAGCATCTATGATTTGGAAAATGTTGGCGTCTTTATTGTTAGCTAGTAATTGTACTTTCTCATAAAGTAGGCTTTTGGAGTCTACTTGTTATATCTTTGGAAGTTTATGCAATTTGCTTTATGCAGGAATTCTTTCACATGAATCTGGTGAACTATATTAATCTAGAGCTGGTTAATGTGATGCTACATCAATTTGGAATTGTCATCATGCTTTGAATTTGTGGTCCATTTTTCTATGAATTCATGTTATTCCTCCTAAGTTCTATTATTTAATTTAAGTTTTTAGTGATTTTTAAAAAATGTTTTTGGGCGAGTTGGATTATGCTATTGCAAATGATGTGTCAGTGTTTTTATTCCATTTATTTTCAATTCTTGTGACGTATTCATATCTATGATTTGTAGCATGTTTTATTGAGTAGGGCTAAGATTCCCCTATTGCAATAAAAAAGCTATTGAGCTTGCACTATGTTACGTGGTGTAATTTGGATTGTTAACGTGTCAACATGATATCGATTTAATTTAATAAGGGCTAATCTAAATCCACCCTACAATTATCGCGTTTTTCTTGGGTTCGACCCGATACGTATCCAAATTCATTAAAGCTTGACCCAAACTTGTTGACTTTGTATGTATTTGTATCGAAAATTTTCACCCTTTTCGTTAAAGAAGCGATATATTAGAGTTAGCACAAAATGATTATCTCATACTCCTACTTGATATTGCACGATAAAATCTTCTATTAAACCATGAAAACATGGTATAACACAATTAAACTTTATCACGCTTTAAATTAAAATATGATTAATTTTTATTGGGTTGTCCAAATCTAACCCGACCAACCAGAATCATAGGGTTCTTATTGAGTCCATCTCGTAAGGATCCAAACACATTAACTTCGAGTGTGTTCATGTCGTGTCAAAAATGGTCCGCCCATTGTTTAAATAAGCAATAGATTCCATATTAATTTGATTCAAATCAATCTAGAAAATAAATGTGGATTATGGCCAATCTAAAATTGATTACAGCATGATCTGTCAATTAATTCAGATTTATTATTCGAAATGTAAGCTGTCATTCATATATAGCCTTGAAACAAAAAAGTGATAATTAGGATATAGAGAAGTTGAAAAATGGAACACTAAAAGTACGAATAAGAATAAAGAAAAATGAAAAAGGGGAGTGGAGAAGCAAAGTTATGATTAAATACGTGAATATCTATATTTATATATGTATGCAATATGTGTATAGAAATTATTGAGATATGAGGGATGCGTACACGCAAAACGAGGCTGATTTGTCACACTCTTCACTCCTCTGTTTTTGTCCTTGACACTTTCAACTTTCTGGTTCATTTTTTATGCATAAAGGGAAATATATTTGAAGATTTGAATGTTTATATATGCATGCATGTAACTTTGGAGATGAAGCAAATATAATGAAAGTGCAACTGTCTGAATTAATACATTAAAAAAGGGAAGCAAAAAGCTGTTGACTTTGACTTTCATAGTAGGTAATTAGAGTGATGAGTAATAATATTTTCATAGAAAAAATAGAAAAGGAGATTTTAAAATTATTTTTTAGGAATAAAGGCCGCAATCATCGGATTTGTGTTCAAACTTGAGAAGGCCCAAGAGTCAACCTTTTTGGTTCACAATTTTCTGTTTTTCTTTGTTGTTATGTGTGTGTTCAACAAATAAAGTTTCTTTATTTTTCACCTTTTAATTTTATTCTCACTCCCAAGAAAACAATTTGACGACTATTTAATCTGTTGGAATTTTTTGAATTCTACACCTTGGTAATTTTTAGTTAGTTCCACAAAGTTTCATCGTGATCAATGCTTTAGTGAAACTACCACGTCCAACTATATGTATTTAATTAATTGAATACTTCATGAGGGAATACTTAAGAGAAGGTAAATGGATTTAGATATCACAATCTATGAAATTGTTATCTATTATCTTTCTTCATTTTACTTCTTGAGAATATGCTTACTATGAAAAAAAATTAGGAAATGGAGTACAAATTAAAGCATGCCAACTACAATGCTAACATGGCTTCAATTAAATATGCAATAATCAAATTCCTTGAATTGGCTTTTACGTCGCAAAGTGCGATTATTATATATTCAAACTAGTTATATAACTAGTAAGTGCACAACATTAATTCCTTCTCGATATGAGAGGAACTAACATTTAACTTATCCTATTCAAGTCTATAGAAAAATATTGAACTACACTATTCAAATTTGTTGCCAATTTTTATGTGACAAAAGTCAAACAATTGTGCCGGCAGGCTTCGGCATGCCAATTTTATTTATCGAGGCATATAGTATAATTTTACCTTTTTCGTACCCGCACAATCACACACATAGTTATTTACCAAAAGATAATTACTATAGTATACGGCATGTTTGGCCTAACATATGAAATTAAATTGAGCAATTTGTGTGTGTGTGTGTGTGTGAGAGAGAGAGAGGCTTGAAGTGGAGTGAACTAGATAATATTGCAATATATTTAAATAGATATATGGCTGAATTAATTTTTTACTTAATTGATTAAATTATACAGTAGAGAGCCAGAAAATCCTGTTTAGCATCATCTTAAACCCTTAAATATGTGATGGGGTGGAATAAGTAGCGGTTGTGCAGAATCTGAGACATACTTTAATAACATCAATTATTGCACTGAATCCATTATTTTAGTAACTGTCATGTAATAGATGATCAAAACAGTTTGTCCACATAACCACAATCCTTAACCTTTACTAATCAACAATAGGGTTTTCTTTCTATATATACATGTATATCTCCATTGTTATTAGACATTTCTACATATGATCATGACCTCTTTCTCTTTCACTTTTCACAAATATGTATAATTCCTTCACTTTATATATATGTGTATGGGAAATTGAGAGTTATGGATGGCATTAAATCTAAACAGTAGGCGGCAGTTATAGGCAGCATTATTAATATATATGGAGTAGTATTATTAATTAGGGGATGGCTATAGAAAGCAACTTTTGAACTAAGTTTGGCATCATGATTCTTTCGCATAATTTAAGGTCACACAGAAAATAACCCCAATCAGAATCTTTTGCCCTTGTTTATATTGACTGTGACTGATTTTGAAATGTGGTGGAGGGGGCCCCTAATTGCCTCTTCTTTAAGTGCTACATAAATATATCAAATCATTATACTTAGTTTATATGTTATTGTTGAGTTCCATTAGATATATAGATATTTCAATTTCATCAGGTAGTTAGTAAAACCAATTTCAACATCATCAAACGAGAATTGGTAGTTGATGATGGAGATCGAGTGAGTGCTAATTTGTAATTTGGTTGCTAATTCTTTGTTTTAATTAGTACTACTTTTTGGAGGAAAATATCTTGGTGGGGTTCAAGCGTCAACAATTTTTTCTAATTTTCTTTCCTTAATTGATTTTATTTTTTAAAAATCAACTAAATTAGCATATTGATTGCATCATGAAATTGTAACCACGTTATTATAGTTTAATTATTCTCTTATCTATATCCTCTATGTTTTGTATATTAATTTAAGATGAAGCAAAGTGGCGTTCCATGTGATATTGTCTATCAATTAGTGGGGCCATTATCATTTTATATATCAGCTTGCATACTTCAAATCATGCAGCAAATGTGCTTACAAGTTAATTACAACAACTGTTTGAAATTGACCTCATTTTGAAAGTTCTATATCGAAAAATGGAGTATTGATTATTTTGGCTAGACGACAATATTTAATAAAGTGAAAGTTATATATACACGTAACATTCTAGCAAACAAATTGGCCCTTTTGATTTGATACATATTCAATAATTTAATTTTTATCGAAGTAATTCACCTAGCGAAAGGAAATTATATCTCAGCTCGCAATTATTCTTGAAATGTGTCAATACATTTGTCGGAAGACTTTTTTTTTTAATGAAGAGGGGGAATTTGTACTTTTAATTATCTACATTTATTTTACTCATTCTTTTGCTTAAACAAACTAAAAAATAAAGATTATGTACGTTTTCTTTACTAATTAATCTTTAAAGCTCGAAGTCAAAGCACAATTTAATTGGCAAGACGTTTCTCTCTTGCGACCAGTAACTCGTGCATGGATTTGAATCACTTTAATTGTGTAACCTTTATCCCCAAAAAAAAATTCTCAAAGCTCCTCCAAGATTGGTGATTGAACATGTCGTTTCACACACTTGCAAATTTTCGATTAAAAAAAAACAATAATTTATTAGATATGTAGTCGCAAAATGCCAATTTGTAAGACATATATATAATTGATTAATTATTAATATGCCTCTCTTTTTTCTATCTTAATGTCAATATATCTATTTAACAAACAAGATGCGGAGCTTTATTATTATTATAATTGACGGAATTTTTTTTTGGAATTATCTGGTTACAGTGTTTGTGTGGCAAAAATCAAGAATGCAATAATAACAATATAGATTTTAGATGCATATGAAACTAGTTTCATCATTGCATGACGTTTCCATTTATATATGCACATGTTTATATTATATGCATAGACACATATATCCCTAATCCACCCATGAACACAAAATTGAATGATAATTACAATAAATTTGTATTCACAATAACGAGATCATCGTACATATATACTACTGTGGGATTCATAAATTGTTGGGTAATTTCAGGTGACGGCCCCTACCAATGCAATAACCCTAGTGAACAAGGATACTATTCCAATTAATACCTAATAAAATCCACATCCACCATACCTATTTATCTCAACTTGCTCCATTATTTATATAATTAAAATGTTCTTGTTGTTATTACAATATATGACAATATTAATTTAGATAGATGTACAATATACATATTGTCAAAATCAGAGAAAGGATAATAGATAGCTAGAAATATCAATTTTGTATTGTTGATGATTGGAAAAAACATTTCCTAAACTAGAGTGATTTTTGAATCTGCAGTGGAGTATATAACAGTAAAGATCCCTTGTTACAAGATTGAGTAAAGATGCCTTATTACAAACACAAAATAGTGGTACATTTTTAATTTTTATAATAATAAAAGTGGGGGAAAACATAGTTTGTAATACAAGTAATCGTTTTTACTGTTGAGTGATGACGTAGGAAGTGAGTCAGTACATCATGTACTACATGTGGACCACACGTGCTTTCTTATTTCACACGCTCCCTTCCTTTCTTTCTTTCCATTTTTCACATTATTACTATTATTATAACTTTATATGCCATGAAAATTCTTCTTCCCCTTTTGCCCTTTTTTCCAATTATTTAAAATATAAATTTAAATTACTTATATACTATTTCGATATAAATAATATTGTGATATTGTTTTGGTTAACATTTAATAGTGTCACGTAAATAAGTCATTAAGATAGTAGTTACTAGTGTTCTAATTTTGATTAGTTGTGAATAGTTCAATAATTCACATACACATCTTAAAATTACTAATATGTAATGAGAATTTGATGTAAGAAAATTGAAATTTACAAATAAACATACATAAGTTAGTTTTCAAATCTCCATGAAGACCCAATGCCCCATAATTCCCCAGCGTCCTTGTAAATGGTCATATATGGTGTATATCATATCATATATATTAGGCCAAACTTATTCTTAGATCTTTATAATTTCAATTTTTATTTCCTTGGAGAGTTATTTTCTAATAGGTCTTTATACTTGTGCTTTTTTAAATTTCATTTAAACCTTATATCTACATCATTTATTATTTAATCAAGTTTTACATGGATTCTGATTGTCAATTTAATTAAAAAATTGTGAATTTTAAAATTCATAACTACATTAATTATATCCTAATTCTTTTCTACATTGAGTTGGCCGTGGTTTGCAAATTTATATCAATATTTTGTAAATAGTGGAATGGATTCATTGACTAATAACTCCTCTATGAAGCTGTAAGACTGTACGATGACTCTCTTATAAAATCAGTATATCATTTTAACTAATTTAATTAAAGAAATACATAGAAAGTCACAAAAATCCTTAACTTAGATTATCAGTAGACCTAGGTCACCATGTATTTTTTAAATTGGATTATTCACTTTCATATTTTATCTCTCATCGATCTATTCATTGCACTATAACTTTCTTCCTATATTTCTCTCTTCTCGAAACTTTTCTTCTCTCTCCTTCATTCCCCTTCCTCACTTTGATGATTAATTTAGTAGTACTATATGTTAGTAAAATACTAAATTTTTAATAATTACATAATTATATATCTTATATATAATTAAAAATATATAAAAAGAGAATATTTTACTAGGTTGTGTTGGGATAAAGAATAAGAATAGAAAGATAAGAGAGAAATAAATATTTTATTTTAAAATTAAATTAGGTTAGACGAGAATAGAGTTACGGATGAGGATAGTATAGCCAGAATTTTATTATGTGTCGGTGTAACGCAGGATAAAGTCGGTGTTAACGAGATAATTTTTTCTATTTTTGAGTTGACTAGAGTTAATCTAAACGATTAATTGCAACATTTTGGCTTAAATATCAGAAAAAAAGATTAAATACTGGGTGACATATATAGTTAACTTTATAAAAAAGGAGTAAATGGATGTATTAAGAAATGTACAATATATATCAATTTTTTCTTAAATACACTAATGTATTTGAACAGACGACTTTACATATTAGCTTATTTCCCCTATATACTATTTTTCATATTAATCTAAGCTTAAGAATTGTCACACTTCCACTAAAGACTCATAATTAAAGTTAAGCAAAATTGGACTTGTAAAAAAGAAAAAAAAAGGAAAAACATCTGAAATGATTTGATGGTTGCAACTACCAAATTGGGACCGTTGCTAGTAAATAGAAACCATCCACAACACCACTTTATTTACCATAATATTATCATAATATGTTAAGTAATTCAAAATAATGGTGTAGACCATGCAACTATTTGAGCTTAAATAGGGTGGGGCTGCCCATCCCCTCCTTTCCTAAATCTATCACAATTTCATGCATCTAATTAGGAAGCCATTTATAACTTTAGGAACAATCAAACAAAGTTATATTTATAATAGGAGTACTATATACTATACTTTAAAAAATATGTTATTTTTGCATATAGTAATATAGTTGTTGGATTTGAGTTTATCGTGACATACGTCACATACCCTGCAAAAATATTTGTTTATTTATTAATAAAAGATAGTTCAAATGATAATTCCTAAATCAACCATTTTTTGGACGAATACAACACTATGATTCAAATTTCATAAGACAAGAATTTTTTTATTGTAACTTCACTATGACCTCGTAAGGTAAAACTTAAAAGGCTGACTACTTAAATCAACTCTTACTAATTAAAACTTCCACCAATAATTTTAATTATAAAGAAAAAGTAGAGCTGCAAAACGGAAAAGTGAGTATAAAATTCAAAGAAACATGCACACGAGCCAGATTCGACTATTTTTTCTCAATTAGCATTAAATGGCAGCACCAACAACCCCATCTTTTCCACCCGTCCGTACTAACTACCCACTCAAATTTTTCAATCAACTTCCAAATTGAAGACGTTTTTTCTTTGTTAGATTTTTTTTTCTAGACATACCAAATTGATATCATGCTCAATTGCTCATATATATCACAATTAATTACTCCATTTTGATTGTTAGGGTTAATACTCTTCGATCTAGAAAATGCATACTATTATTTGTTTATGCATGTACGTATGATCTAAATTATCATGTACATGTGAGGACAATAGACTATATCATTATGTTAAATTTCGAGTATATGTTAAGATTAGTTTTACTGTTGGGGCTAGAAAGTAGAAACTTGTGCTTTCGGTTTCGATTCAAAACCACAATTTAAGGATTATGGCCTCGTCGATATAATGTTAACTTAGTAGTTTATCGTCCTCACGTGTACATGATAATTTAGATCATACGTACATTCATAAATGAATAGTATGCACGTTCTAGATCGAAGAGTCAAATAGTGTTGCAGCCAAGTGCCAGAAATCGGCGCTTTCGGTTTCGATCTAGAACCAATTTGAAGGTTTCTGGCCTAGATGGTAACGGTAATCTAAACATACGCACAATATTTCACATAATGATGTAGACTACCGTCCTCACATACTCATAATACTTTATATCATATACACACACATAAATGAATACTACTGTTATGCACATTCTGGACCAAAGATTTAAATAGTAAATGCTTATATTATAAATATAATTTTTGTACGATATACTACTATCCACACATATTTTAATGGTAAAACATCATCTAAATTCCATTCATAACCCTTGTACATATAATCAAGCATATAGTAATTTTGAGAAAAAAACAAAACAAAATAATGTGACCAAATAGTCAAATCGCTCTATGTACATTCGACTGATAATACTATATCATTTCCAATTCTCGTTTGTCTTATGTAACAAAAGGAAGAAAAGATAGAAATACTATCCCGAATTATTAAATTATTCGGAAGGATATCTCTACTTGATTACAGTTTGCCATCTAGTAATATAAAAGCAAATAAATGTAACACTATTCTCTCCATTCCACCCAAAAAAAAGATTGGACATAGAAATTAATAAAAAAGAAAAGGAGATAAGATGTAGAAAAAAAAATCAAATTTGCAAGAAAACAAAAATCTAGGCGGGGCCAACCTGTTGTCCGAACCCACCCCCCACCCCACCCCACCCCCTACCTAAAGAGAGAAAAAGGGAGGCCCCTTCTCAAACTCTCTCTTCACACTTCAAAACCCCCAAAACCAATAAACAAACCTCTCTCTCTCTCTCTCTCTAAATCGCTTCACTGTTGAAGCAGTGCAGCAAATGAAGAATCTACGCTTTTAATCAACACAACAAACTAATGGAGGAGAAGCAAAAGGAGTCCACACACAATTCACCCCAAAACATTGCATTTTCCGATCAAATGATGATTCCAGAAAGCAGCAGCAGCTTGCTCGACCTCTCAACCGATCATCATCTTCCCAACAAGAATTCTTCTTTCCGATTCATCGACATGCTCAGCGTCCAAGATTTCTCCAACCCTTCTTCCATCTTCGACGATTTGCTGCAAACCCCCTTCCCCCCTCCGCCGCCGCCGCCGGAATATTCTGAGGTGGTGAACACGCCGGCGACGCCCAATTCCTCCTCCGTCTCTTCCTCCTCTGCCGAGGCGGCTGCTGCGAATGATGATCAGAAAGAGGAGCAAGATCAGGAAAAGGCTAGGAAACAGTGAGATCTTTTTTTTCTTTTTATTTTTCAATGATGTTTTTTTTTAATAATTGTGAATGATTCTTTTTGTGTGAATTCTTGTAGTAGTTGATAGTGGGGTTTGATTTAATGCATGATCTGTGTTGACTGACTGGCTATAAAAAAATTGAGTCTTTTTAATTAGTGTTGCTTTGATTCTTGATGGAGTGATGATATATATATAAAAGGTGGTGTTTTTAAGGTTAAAACCGAAAAAGAAGAGCCAGAAAAGGCCAAGGGAGCCGAGATTTGCGTTCATGACAAAGAGTGAGATTGATAACTTGGATGATGGCTACAGATGGAGAAAGTATGGCCAGAAAGCAGTGAAGAACAGCCCTTTTCCCAGGTATATTCACACACCCTTTTCGATTTACATCAGATTAAGCAATAAAAATTGAATCTTTTTTGTGTTTGAATAATTGAATTGGGATAAATTGTTTAGGAGCTACTACCGTTGCACGAGCACGGCATGTGGGGTGAAGAAGAGAGTGGAGAGATCGTGTGAAGATCCGACCATTGTTGTGACAACCTACGAAGGCACACACCTCCATCCCTGCCCCCTCACGCCCCGGGGCAGCTTCGCGGGGATGCCGGAAAGGCTCATGCTTGACGGAGGCGGAGGCGCAGGAGGATCGAGCAGTTTCCCACCAATGTTCCACCACCTGTATCAGCAGCAATTACCACCACAACCTATGCAACACCAACCCTACTTCCATAATTTATTGACTTCTCCTTTGAGCTTTAATCCCAATCCAAATCCAAATCTTAATCCGAATTTTAATCATAATCCTAATCCTGCATTGTATCCTAATCTAGTTCAAGAAAGACCCTTTTCGCTCCCGGCCTTGGCCAGGGACAACGGCCTGCTTCAAGACATGCTACCGTCTAAGGTATTCGGGCAGCAGAAGGAGAAGGAGGAGGAGGAGGAGGACTAAAGAGTAATTTTATTTAGTGTCTTTTGCTAGTAATTAATGTGCTAGCTTTATTAGTTGGTATGCTTTATTTTTCTTAATTTGCTGACCGAATCTGGAGTTTAGGGGGTTTTCTCTTTAGATATGAACCACCAACTTCGTAGCTAGACTTGGATTAAAATGATGTTTTTTTGGTTATATTTCTTGTATATGTTCTTAAAACTTGTCTTCATATAGTTTCAGGGTTTAATGGATATATATGTGGATATATATTTATTTATATTAGATCCTCTTCTCCTGTCACTAAATCAATATTGTGTTTAGGGTTAGGGTTTTTTTCTGTGGATTAGGCAATTTTGATTGGCTGGTTTTTATGGGGTTCAGCAGTTTATGAACCCAAGTATTTTGTATGAAATAAATGTTGTGGAATATTTGTGATGTAAATTCATGTGAAATTTATGCAATCTGCTTGGAATTTTATGCAGGGAATACTAAAGTGGAAGAAAGCCTCATTTATTAGCAATTATTACCGATAAATTGATGCGTGATTTTTGGCCATTAATTTACTAGTAGTAGTTTCTTTTAATACTATACTGCATATGTGTGAAGCCTGGGATTCTTTTTTGTTGAGAAATACTAGGATTTATTTATTTTAGGTCGTGTGTAAATATAAGATTTTTTTATATATAGGAGTTAGATGGAATATAATATAAAATGATGGTGCATAATCAGATGATAGGAATTACTATATCTTTTTGGTTGAGGAATGTGCTATTTCAGTATATGTTTGATTCACCATGAATTATTATTTCAATTGGAATGGCAGCATGTAGAATTTACCCATATTGAGAGCATATATGGTGGCAGATTTTGTGCAAGTTGTATTGTCCTTTGATTAAATGCACATAACATTAACACAGTTCTGGAAATAGTTTGCTGGTAAGAATCAAGAATTTGAATTTTATAAAAAAATATTTTGGATCGATATTTTTCTAAGACACAGCCTTAACTACAAGTATCTAAAAAGAGTTATCAAAAAGTTATAATTTTTTTAATATTATCTCGATTCCATAGTCCACTCGTCAATATAAACATTTTCATTACACGCATGTATATTACAATAATAGATTAATTGATGAGAAATATCAGGATTAGTAAAGTTGAGTAGTATAGTCAAATGCTCTTACTTTTCAAGATAAATACATAGGCATCTACACTACTATCTTATATAGGAATTTTAATAATAAGGCCTTATCTATGATAAATGAATTGACTAAATATTTCTCATTTTTAAGGTCATTTCGGGACATATATGGATCCATATCTAGCTAGCCATTTTTAATTAATTAGCTATAAGGTCTCCGGTTGAAAATTAAATTGCAGTAATTATGAAAAGTATGTGAGAAGGAGGAGAACATAGTGAAATTGTCAATGAAAGAATTCACTATTTCCAAGAAGTTAGGCACACAATTTAATTAAGTTAATCTAATATTATTGGTGCATGTAGAATGATTGTTGTGCACCATCACTCTATATAATAGTAAAGTCGCCAACCTAAAATATTGCATTTTTCAACTTATATTCATGCATAGTCCTTACATATAGTAGACGTCTAGGCCATTACCTAAATTTGGTACAGTGTGGACCAATCTACTATAGTTTTAGCTTATTTATTTTCACCTTTTCCCAACTTTTATTCAATATGACAAATAAAAGAAATCACCATGTGGTATATGTCGTGCACCATGTAAATATAGTTTTATAGTAAAAAAAATGCGTATGTTAACTAATAATTACATATTGTGTCACTGAATTAGGGTTTCTAATTATGAATTTAACTAGAAGTAAAGTTTTATATATGGAAAAGTAAATGGAGAAGCTATGCATAATTCCACTGCATGAAATGCAGTATTGGAAAATTTTGTGGTGACAACCATGAGAAAGGAATCGGAATGAATAATATTTATTTCTTCTATCTGTAAAGAGATATGAAAAAATATTCTCTGCCAACAACAGACGAATTATATTCAACATAGCTGGAAATCAATATTTTCCTCTACTGTTCGATCAGTGGCATATGCATCGTTTTCTTTACTTTAATTCTCCAAAATATTTCAAATTTAATTCTGCATACTAAGAATTGCTTACGTACGTCAAAAGATATGTATAATCAAATGATAAACAGCAGTCAAAAGTTTAGATCCCTCTAATGTTGCTTGCAAAATTAACAAACTTTTCGAAGTGATGTGACAATAACTGCGGTTTCTTGGTTTTGAAATTAAAACGTGCTCTTAAGTTGCAAATTAATTAAGTGGGTGATTTTATAGATGGAGAATATCAATTTTATGGGCTCAGCTTATAATATCTATTATTATAAAACAGGCCCAATACTGACACATATGCGGTATACCACAAATCCAGGCCCATGCACATTTAAGTTTATTTTGCATAAATTAATAAAGAAACTCCAACTCGTTTTATTTAGATATGCACCATATGTATTTTAGTCTGGGGAAATTGCTTGAAAAACATTACTAGTAGTACTATGTATGATCATCGGCGGTCCCATAATTTGTCAGAAAAATCACAAAATTTGGAGTATCTTACAACCAAAAAAACATGATCGCTTATTGATGGATATATTTCAACAAAGTCAATTTTTTTATGAATAGAAAATGTTATATATTTAGCGTCCACGTATGAATTTTGATTGTCGCGTCAAATGGAAAAAAAAAAAAAAAAAAACCATAAAGTTTGGTCAAATTCTGGTCTATCCTACAACTTTAAAAATGACCAATCATATCATAACTTTAATATTTTTCTCAATCGTCTCATAACAAAAAATTTCATCATGCTATGTTTCTGAATTTATCAACGTACGTATACATGTAAAACTTAAAGACATTATTGAAATAATGTATTAAATGACATCGTTTAAATAGTTGAATGATTTGTTCGCACAATAATTTTCGTTTGCAAAAAGCACAGTAATACATAATATACCCCCAAATCATAGGGACAATTGACAAAAAATATCAAAGTAATAGTAATACAATTAGTCATTTCTTAAAGTTGCAGGATAGACCAGAATTTGACCAAACTTCATGGTTTCTGTCAGATTTATTTATCTACACACACAAACACCCTTCAATGCCTTGAACTCCCGCTATTATGTTCAAAAGGAGAAACGATTTATCAACTGCGTTGTTATTTGAAAATTTGAAGTATGGAGAAGAAAATAACAAAGTAGAGCATGTAATAATGCAAGAGGCAGATGGTAGTAGGTTTTCAGTTACAGAGTGCTCATCTCATCCTCTTCCAGAACCTCACGACCTTTTCCTATCTTGAATCTGTCTTCTCCCCTTCCAACACACATATATATATATATATATATAAAAACTAGGTTTGCTTCCCATTTCATAACCTACAAAAAAAAGAAGAAAATGGATCACAATTATATCACAGCATTTGTGTGTTTGATGATGTTTTCAGCATCATTCTGCAGCACTCTCCCAAACGCAACAAATCCAAATGCAGCAGAAGCCTGCGTGAACGGCGGCACCATTTCACTAACCTTCGATTTCTACCTCAGCAGCTGCCCCGAGGCCGAAGCGATCGTGTTTTCCTGGGTCGAAAAGGCCGTCTCCGATGACCCCCGGATGGCCGCCTCCCTCCTTCGTCTCCATTTCCACGACTGCTTCGTTAATGCATGTTTTCCTTATCGCTTTTTCTTTCTCTCTCTCTCTCTCTCTGAGTACTAATAGTGTGTGGTTTCGCAGGGATGCGATGCATCGGTGTTGTTGGACGACACGGCCAGCATGGTTGGAGAGAAGTCCGCTGCTCCCAACGCAAACTCTCTAAGGGGATTCGATGTGATCGACGCCATCAAGGCCGAAATCGAATATTTTTGCCCTCAGACAGTTTCCTGCGCCGACATTCTCGCAATTGCTGCAAGAGACGCTGTTGTTTTGGTACAGTGTCCCAAAATTCATTACACTCACGTTCTACCGAAAAATGGACTATATAAATTTCACTTACTTTTTTTACTCATTTCCGTTATAAGGTAAAAAAATTCTTAAAACTCGTGTTGAGTCAAAATGTGTCATTTATTTGCTAGAAAGTAATTTTTTTTGGATTAGTTCTTATGTCTGGTCTATTCTGCGTGCAGTCAGGTGGGCCCGCATGGGAAGTGGAAATGGGAAGGAAGGACAGCTTGATCGCCAGCAAAGCAGCCGCCAACAACATTCTTCCCTCTCCCAATTCCGATCTACCAACGTTGATGTCCAAATTCCAAGCACTCGGCCTCTCTCTCCAAGATCTCCTCGCACTCTCCGGTAATTTGCTACCGATACAACTGGTGTGGAATTTATAGACCAAATGACGTTATTTTGACCATATACTAAAACAGGTGCGCACACGATGGGGAAGGCCCGGTGCTCCACGTTTAGCGCCCGTCTCAATGGTGGCGGCCCGGACATAAACCTCGAATTCCTGCAGTCGCTGCAGCAGCTGTGCACCGTGAACACGACGCTGGCGGACCTCGACCACGCGACGCCCATGACTTTTGACAATAGGTACTTCACCAACATTTTGTCTGGCGAGGGCCTGCTGCCCTCTGACCAGGCACTAGTTGGTGGAGTGGACGAGGCACGAGCGCTAGTGCAGTCTTATGCACAAGACGCCCGTGTTTTCTACCGAGACTTCGCAAAGTCGATGATCGTGATGGGAGGGTTGCAGAGTGCGGCTGCCGGAGAGATTCGCCGGAATTGCCGCGCTGTTAATCAAATCCTGCCGTGATTTGTTTTTAATTAATTGAAGAAATTAAAAAATCAATTGCTATGTTATTATGTATGTTGCTAATATTAATTTTCTAGATCTAAAATAGTTTCGTATTGGACTACTACTAGTGCTAGTAATATATGTCATGTCACGTGTATTAGTTGTGGAAAAGAAGGCCTAAATCCATCTATTAATTATTTGTTGAGGCCACGCTCTGATTTAATTTGTTGAATCTATTTAACTAAAGCATAATCCAACCAATTGTATTTTAATAATCATTAACTAAATCTTAAATTTTGATTTGTTATGCCGTTTTACAGGATAGTTAGATGAGATCTAATGTTTTGTTTTCAAGCATATGCATTTATGTTTTAATTTATTTGGACTTTTGGTGGTGCTGACGAGTAAAAAGGAATCTAGGTTAAATTTTTGGGGAAAGGTTAGCGTTAGGTATATTGCTTGCAAAAGGTAAAGCTATTGATAATGGAGGGATTAGAAAAGAAGAGACAAAGACTTGTGATTTAAAGTAAAAAAGTTTACAAAGTATTTTAATACAGTTAATTCCCTTGTGATTATACTTCTCCCTCCATTCCAGAGTATCGAATGCATTTCTTTCCAGAACATGAAGATTAAAAAAAATTGTATTAAGTGCATTAAATAAAAGAAAAGTAAAGTTGGAAATGAAAAATGTAAAGAGATGAAAAGAGAATAAAGTACAATAGTGTAAAGAAAGTGTGTAAAAGAAGTGAAAATAAATGTGTTGACTTTTTCTACTGAGTGAAATGACACCACTACTATAGAACGTACCAAAATAAGCAAAATGACTCTATTACTATGACACGAAGGGAGTATACCGTAAAGAATCATTAATATATTTTGTGCTTGGAATAAATTAACAAATAATTGAAAGAAAGTTAAATGGCACGGTTGGTGAAAGTGGGGGGTTAGCAGGCACGTGATTTTGTTTTTGATGTAACTCAATTTTCCCATATCTTGGTCTACCTGCTTTCTTATTTTATTTTATATTTTCTTTTATACACATAAAGTTGTGTTGGCAATTTGAAGAGAGGGTGCAATGATCGTGTGGTTAGACGGTTTATAATCAGTTGTGGGAATCTCTGAGGTAAAATTGTATTTTTTTCCTAAAAAATTGCTTGAAATTTCTTACTCTCTTCTTCTCTAAAATTAGTCTATTTTTATTTACTTGATTTTTTTATCATTATATTATGTAGGTGTTGTGGATCTCAATGTCTACCAATATTACTTCAGTTATTTTTTTCTCTTTCATATTTTACAAATTGTTTATTAAAATTCATATTGCTCAGCTTTATATACTAAGGATTAGGCGAAGCACTACATTCTTAGTGTGATACAGAAAAATAAAACTCATTTTCTTTCCTAAATTCTTTATGTCATGTAGCATATATTGTTACTTTCTTTATCTTATTTTATCTAATCTTCCACGTTCAAGATCGAGACCACGGTAATATTTGGCTTAAAAATATAAATTTTCAAACTATTCTTTATCCAAATATTATTCTAATTAATGCATAAAATCTGTGGTTCTAGTCTACCTATCTGCCCATGAAAAAGAACAATTTTCTGGCACAAGAAAACAAAGCCTATATAGAGTATAGACCTCAAAAAAGCTCCACTATGTACACTGCCGTGTATGTATGAAAATGATACTATATTAAATGGTTGTTCTACCATAATTGAGAAACATTATAAGATTCGGTGAATGGTATCTCCTTTTTTATTATTGGAAATGGACAAGCCAGATTTTCTACTTCTTCCTAACTTGCTCACCATTTTATATTCATTACTATTTATTAAATAAAAGAAGAACTAAATTTGGAATTATGTCACATCCACATCACATATATTAATTGGATTAAATATTTTAGAAAACTAACAATATAAATTGATGAATAGTCGACCACACAATGAAATTAGTAGATAGTCTAATCCAGCCAACTAATGATAATTATCCATACATGTTATATTAGTAATCAATTTAATTTTTCAGATATATACATAATCAATAAATCAACATCATAATGTCAGCATGTCTTCAACTTTATCCAGAATATTTCTTTTACCATAAATCCAATTATGAAAGTTAAGGAAATGATTTTTTGAAATAATGCATGGACCATGCATGCTATTATACCTTTTTTTTCCTATAGTTATATTTTATATCTAGAGTAATCGGTTAACAATTTCTTATGCTAGTTTTTGAAATAAAAATGCTGTGACTTCGGAAATTGAACTGTTATTTAGGCAAAAATGGAGCTGCATATTATAAAATAATTTGTAAATCTTAATTTTCATAATTATAAAATGACTAGTTAAATTAATTATCAAATGGATAAGGTTTATTTTCTCAAATTAAAAAGAAATCTTATCATAACAATCTAAGATAGCTAAATCATAAAAAATCTACACAGACACGACCATATTAATCTGAATATGAAATTATTAAAAAGATCGTATTTTTATTAGTCGAACCACAAAATTCCAAAATTGAAAATTCATTGAAAATTCCTCACTCTCTCCTAACTTCATCAATCATATATAGCCAGTAGTATAAGTGCTACGTCTTGGTAGCAGCAGAAAGCGTAAAGTTAGTCTAATAAACAAAATCAGCGGAGAAACCAAAAAGACTAATTTTTTAGCAATGGCGAGACACGATGATCTGCCGGTGCCCGTTTACAAGTCTCTCGAGCCCGTTTACGGAACCGGGTCGCAGCTTGAAGAAGCGGAGCTCCGATTCAACACTTTGAAATCCAAGTTCGTCGAAGTTTTCGGCCACTCCCCTGATATCTACGCCCGATCTCCTGGTACTGTTTGCTCTACTGCTTTGATTGGACTTTGAAAGTTGTTATCTTGTTTGATTTTTATTTTTTTGGCTTAATTTGTTGGGTGAATTCGATTCAATGGAATGTTAGATCGAAATTTCTAGTTGGATACTTGGAAGGCGCTTGATTTTGGTAGTTTGATTTGGGGGTGATGATTGTGGATTAAAGTTTTGATTTTGTGTGTGCAGGGAGGGTGAATTTGATTGGGGAGCACATAGACTATGAAGGTTACTCTGTGTTGCCTATGGCGATAAGGCAAGACACGATTGTGGCAATTCGGAAAGTGGAGGGTGAGAAGGTCCTCAAGATCGCTAATGTCAACAGTGACAAGTATTCTCTCTGCACTTACCCTGCTGATCCTGATCAGGTAATGGTGTTTTTTGCAGTGATCTTTAACATTTACAGTGGGAGGGAGAATGTGTGTGTGTGTTTTTTTACTGTGAATAGTGGAAAGCATCTTCCATGTGCTCTCCTACTGACCCTGATTATGTGTTAGTATCACTTTGTGTGTGTGTGTGTGTGTGTGTGTGTTGGATAAAAAGGTTATTCTTGTACCAGTTGTTGATTCTTTTCTTTTTAGTTGAACTTTTGGAGGAAAAGAAAAGGAATGGTTAAAGTTAGCTTGCTTGAGTTAGTTGGATGCAAAGCTTTTGTTGCTCTCCTAATATCACCTTGCGTGTGTGTGTGTTGATGAAAAGATTATTCTTGAAGCAGTTGTTGATTCTTTTTCATTTCAAGTTGAACTTTTGGAGGAAAAGAAAAGGAATGGTTAAAGTTAGCTTGCCTGAGTTAGTTGGATGCAAAGCTGTTGTTGCTTGAATTATGGTTGATTAAAAGCTTTATTGTGGTTCATTTGCATTATCAATGATTTGTAAGTGGGAGTAATTGCAGACAATTTAATTTTTTGAGATGAGAGATTGTTTGATGATTTTTGGAGTTCTTGCTGAATACAATGTTATTTTGGTGACACCATTACAAATTATGCTTGTTTGTCTACTTCAAATCGGTTTTCGCATTCATGATCCATTCCGCTTGTAATGGAAAGATTTTTTCTGCATTTCAGGAAATTGATTTGAAGAATCACAGATGGGGTCACTACTTCATTTGCGGGTATAGTGCCTTTTATATCTCTTGACTTTTTCTCCGAGCTGATTTTGATAATTCTGTCATGCTCTGTTTAACATATGATGTTAGGGCAGTTTGAAAGTTTTGATACCATATTTATTTTCTTTGCCATTCTAGGTATAAAGGTTTCTATGAGTATGCGAAAGTGAAGGGCATAGATGTCGGTGAACCAGTTGGTCTTGAGGTTGTCGTTGATGGGATTGTTCCCACAGGTATATTTATCCAGCCAATTTGTATTTGCGATTGTACTGGATAAGTGAGGATACTCATTAATACTCTTGCTAAGGCACTGAGTTGTGGTTTACTTTCATGTAGGGTCTGGTTTATCGAGCTCTGCTGCTTTTGTTTGCTCGTCTACTATTGGCATTATGGCAGTGTTAGGAGCAAGCTTGCCGAAGGTGTGTACATATAAATATGGTATTTGTGAATTGCAATAGCCCTCACAGTCACCATTCCAAGCCACTCTTTGACAGATATTATTTATTCCACGAAGAAGTTATTGTCTTTTCTTGCTATTTGCAACTCCTTTTTCATTTTCTGAATTTCCTGTCCAGAAAGAACTTGCTCAACTTACATGTGAATGTGAAAGACACATTGGAACACAATCTGGTGGAATGGACCAGGTAAATCTACCACATACCTCAGCTAAATTATTATATCGCGTGTGATCCTAATTGAGTGCTTAATTCGGTCACTTTCATTTGACCATCGATGTTTTTTTTTCCCTACACTCAAATGGCAAAATACATTTAAGCACTTTGTTATAAATCACCTTTGGCATACAAGATACTTATTTTCTTCCATTGACAGGCGATATCGGTGATGGCTCAATCTGGATTTGCAGCACTCATTGATTTCAACCCTATTCGAGCTACTGAGGTGCAGCTCCCTGCAGGTGGGACTTTTGTCATTGCACATTCACTAGCTGAATCTCAGAAAGCAGTCACTGCCGCAACTAAATACAACAACAGAGTTGTTGAATGTCGTTTGGCTTCTGTGAGTTTTTTTTTCACACTTCTGTTCTCATAGAATTGCTTTATGTTTACTCGAGCCTCACAGTCTATCTCTTTGTCTGGGCCGTTGCAGATAGTGCTAGGCATAAAGCTCGGCATGAAAGCTGAAGAGGCAGTTTCCAAGGCTAATACACTTTCTGATGTTGAAGGACTGTGTGTATCTTTTGCTGGTACACGTGGATCGTCTGATCCAGTTCTCGCTGTCAAGGTACCCCATACATACTCTTTTCGACCGCTGCTGTGTATGTTTGTGTCACAAACTCATAGTTACGCACCAAATTTAACGGCTGGCATCTGCAGGAATATCTGAAGGAAGAACCATACAACGCCGAAGATATTGAGGAAATCATCAATGAAAAGCTGGAAGTTCTTTTTGCCGCTTCTCCCTCTTCCTTGGACGTGCTGAAAGCTGCCAAACACTTCAAGTTACACCAGGTGATTTCGCCTTTTTACCGACTCTTCATTTTACAATCACATTGTTTTGTTGTCAACCATTCAACGCAAAATATTCACTTTCTGTCACCATATGTTCGTACAGAACCGGAATGCTATTTTATGACTTTGTAATGAATTTATTCTTGAAACAATTTTCAGCGAGCTGTTCACGTGTACTCAGAGGCGAAACGCGTATTTGCTTTCAAAGACACTGTGTCATCAAACTTAAGGTGACTTACGCAATAGCTAGTTGCGTCATATACTACTATATGTTTTCGTAAGGCCTCAGTTTGTTAAAACTGTTGAGTTGCTCTTGCAGTGAGGAAGACGTGCTGAAGAAGCTCGGAGACCTCATGAACGACAGCCACTACAGCTGCAGCGTGTTGTACGAGTGCAGGTATGCCTCCGCCTTTGTTTATGCAGTCAAGAATGGTCATCGTTTCAGTCACTTACATAACCATGTGTAAAACAGCTGCCCTGAATTGGAAGAGCTCGTAAAGATTAGCCGCGACAATGGTGCCCTCGGGGCCAGGCTGACCGGAGCTGGATGGGGAGGCTGTGCCGTTGCTCTGGTGAAGGAGAATATCGTCCCACAGTTTATCCTCAATTTGAAGGTTAGTGTCTCAGACGCTGCCATTCAATCGTCGTTGAAACGTTGAAATGTTGAATATCAATGTCGAGTTGTGTGTTGCAGGAACAATATTTCCAGTCAAGAATCGACAAAGGGGTGATCAAGAAGAGCGATCTCGGCCTCTACATTTTTGCATCGAAGCCATCGAGCGGTGCAGCCATCGTGGAGCTTTAGGCTGCCGGAGGCCGGAGAGAAGCCGCTGCTAAGAAAGGATCGTTTTTTGTGCTTTCTTTCCTTTCTGTTCAAGAATAAATTTGGTTTGTGTTTAAAATCACAACTCATTTGCCAGCTAATTCATCAGAAAACATTGATTCGGACTGAAATCTGATTGCAAACGGCGGCGTTTTATCTCATTTTTGTTGCTCATGGTATTCAGTTTATGTCTCAATCCTAATTTAAATGATGCTCATCTTTATAATTTGTATTACTGTATGTGAAATCCACACAATTTTAAGTCTAGATTGCTCGCGCTTGAGCAATGAGGCTCGCCACAACGTGACTTAAGATTGCTTGAACGCTCGATCAAGTCTCGAGCGTTCAATCATCGAGTCGAAAATTTTTAATTTTTAATTAAAAGAAAAAAACATAATTGAATTAGAAGACTGAAAAATGACAAAAGGAAAAATGTCAATATAGAATGGGCCTTAGTTGTATATATCTCATTTATAGAAATGGCCCATTTGGCTTCCTACCTACAAAGCATTAATATTCGTGGTATCACTTTTTTAAAAATAATTTCTTTATATTTAAAAACTTTTGATATTGCAGTTGACTAGATGTGTAACTGTAGAAAATTATCCAATTGCATTTGATTGACTATTTTACATTTTTACTGCACACACACATTTGAAAACCGACATGTTTACCAATTACCCCATTTAATAAGAAAATCTTAAAAACGATTATGACTTTTACTAGATTAATTAATGAAATAAACTAGAAGAGCATAATGCAGTCTTCTCTCTTCTTCTTTTTTGTTGGCATATTCCTTTCTTCAATTCCTGAAGCTAAAAAAATTCCAAAACCATTATTTAATCACTGAATCACAAAGAGTAGAAAAACAGAAGGAAGTTGTCGGTGGAGATATTATTTTAGAAACTAAAACAATAAAAAACTAAAAACACGAGGCAAACAAACCTTGTTTTGAGCTCCACCAGCTAATGCAGGGGTCGCTTTCAAATTCAAAAACTCCAATTCCAAGTGAAAGATACGAATCTTGCAATTATTTCTGTGAATAAAATAATTCGCAATATTATCAGAAAAAAATCTGCAGTTTCCTTGTTGGTTACCCTCTGCCCCCCAAATCCTCGTGCGCTTATCTTCATTTGTCTCTTGCATTTACGCCCTCTCTCTCACACACATGCACACACTATTTCAAAATTTCAAATCATTTTCTATGTACCCCATATATTAAGGCCTGTTTAATAATGTGGTTGTGATATGATTGGAGCAACTTATAGATGTCTGTCTTCGTAAAACTCGAACGAGTCACTTTGGCACAATATGACTCGGCCGAGTCAGTCATATGAATATGAGATCTGCAAATCTTACACATAAACTTGTCTTTTCATGGTAATTGGTAAATCTTTTCCCTATATTGGATGGGTATTGTATAGCTTGAATTCTTTTACAATCTATGGTTTAGATGGCTCTTAGAGAGGATAAACTAAATCAGTGATCATAGTCCTTTTGATGACCAATAGAATTTCATTTTGTGAGTATTATGAATTTATCCTTTATTGTTGTGTTATTTCGGTAACAAAAATTTCTTATTTATATAGAGTATGAGATATGCGATCAAATCAATAAGTTCTATAAAAAATCAAAACAAATCTTTGGATCTTGTGATATAATCGTTAGATTAATGTCACATGTCATGTAATAATGTAGATTGTGTAGTCTAATAATGTAGCACGGCGAATAATGTAACGCGTTTTAGTCTAATAATGCAGATTATGTTCCAATAATGTAGCTCGGCTAATAATGTAACACTTTTATTATAATAATATAATTTGTATATTATTATCACAATCATCCAATACAAAAGTCCAAAGCTGAGATTTGCTTTGATTTTTTGACAGAATTTCACGTATTGACCATATATAAGAGATTATATTGGTACTTTTAACTTTATTTATGCAATAGCTGGTTTGTCCATTTACAATCACTTTTTATAAATAAGTGATTATTAGGATATCATCTTGTCTTATGTATTAAAATAAAATAGAGTAAGAAAATGAAAAAAGGAAATAAAATTAAATAATTGGGAGAGATATAAATGAGGAAAGTAGAAGATACGGGAGAGAAACAATAAATTAAGAGAGATGATAAAAAAAAAGTGAAAAAGAGAAAGAAAAAAAAAGTCTATAAGACCTAGTTTACTCTTCTAAAACAAGGAAAATGGTCAAAATTAAAATAGAAAACAAAAATGATAAAATAAATAAGAAAATAAAAATAAAACAACTATGTATGTAGGGCACACGCGACGATCCGTCACCACGAGTACACACGCTGGGCGTGCATGCATCGTACCGGCACATAAGTTGGGTTGGGGAGCCAAATAGAGAAAATTTGTTTGAAATTGATTGGGTTGGGGAGCCACATAGGGCCATTCACACACACACTACAGTGCTTCCCTTTGAAGCAATTTGCTTCCTCCATTACTCATGTTTGCCCAACTAATTGACCCACATTGGTGCTTCCCTAAAATTTTGGGGAACTTTCTCGATCAACCATAGCATGAGTGCCATTTAGAGTTTAATGGTGTCAAAACAAAAATGAAATGCTAGTATCTATATATTTCTTATATAAAAAATAGTTTTATAATTCTATTTCTATTTGCCCGTCAAAATTAGTCTCATGGAGTATTAAAATTTGAAAGTTGTTATTAATATCTTACCCAATTTTTTTTTTCTTCAACTTTTTACATTTTTATTTTTTACCTGATACTTTACTAATTTCATATTTAACCTTACCGACCACAAATAAACTATTTTTGGATATTTAGTAGACGAAGGGAGTAATATTTTATGAATACTCTTTTTCTTGTTTCGATTTATTTCATCAAAATTAATTAATTTTTATTTAACAATAACATCATTTCAAAGTTTTTTTTTATTATATTTCTGTTATATTTATAGTATTAAAATTAAAATTTGTGTCGTAAGTCTCAAATTATGAGGCAGGAGGGAGTATTACAAGTAAGATCCGCATATGCATTTAGCAGCAACTATATTAATGATGCCAGTTGTGGTCATTAGTATCTCAAACAACTTTGCAGCAAATAAAATTTGAATCTTGGTTATAAATTTCCTCTCGTGGTCAGCACTAGTTACAGAGAGAGGGCATAAAAATTGGATCTTGACAACTATATTTCGTTTTCCGTTCAATTTTTTCGGCGACATTTTCATGGTTATGCTTCTTTGGATCTGGGTTTTCTTGGTTTATCCAAAAGGTACTTCCCCTTTTTCAGTTTTATATTAGCACCCCATCATCATAAAGCATTTGGTTTATGCTGCTTGTTAATGGATTCTTTTTCAACAAAAAAAAAAAAAACATTACTTTGTTGTGTGTTCTGTAGCTGGCCTCCACAATTTTATGATTCTTTCTTTGCTAATATAGCTTTTCTCTTTTGCTTGATTTCTGTATTAAGCAAACAGGGATTTTGGGTGAAAATTTATGGGCTTAAGTGAAGAGAATTGCTTCTGACACACTGATTTAATAGCATTTTTGGCTTAGGAATTCACTGCCACTGAGTGGTAAAAATTGGGAAGAAAGAGTAGAAAGTGATTGTATCTATGAAAGAAAGGGAAATTGTGATTAATATTGAGAATTGTATGGAAAGTATGAATCAAGAAGGTGGGGTTTCTCCCAATTCAGAGGTGTGTGGTATGCCTATGAGTGTTGATGCATTAGCCAATGGTGAAAACTCATTAAGCCCTTTGAGAAATGCTATGGATGCTGGTGGGGTTTCTCCGAATTCAGAGGGGAAAACGAGGAAGGAGAGGCGCTCGACGATGAGTGCCAAGAAGCCTCCTCGGCCTCCCAGAGATTTGTCGTTGGACGCTGCTGATCAGAAGCTGATCAAGGAGATATCCGAGCTTCTTATGATGAAACGTGCTAGGATCGAACGGATCAAGGCGTTGAAGAAGGCGAAGGCAGCAAAAGGGGTGTCTTCGTCAGCTTCCTCTGCTGGCAACTTGATAGCTATGCTCTTCACACTTCTGTTCTGCATTGTCATCATTTTCCAAGGTAATATTCTTTGTTCATTAGTTTTTGAGGTCTTGTGATGTTTTATCCTTCATTTTTGGCCTATTTATAACATTAGCCTTGTTTCTTGATAGTCACATTGAAATGAAAAGATAAGCCTATGATTAAACACAGTTTTGAAGTTTGGACATGGTGTTTGATTAGGGTGCCATCCTTGGGGGAATTTTACAAGGAACAGCTCAGGCGTAGGCGACCCTATTTCACCAATGTCGGATGGAGCGACAGAGGGCAACGTTCTTGCCCTTAAGGAAACACAAAATTTGTCTAGCGGTAGTGTGCACATGTCGTATGAAGTTGGATCCCCAAAGTATGTTCTTGCTCCGTTCCCTTATCTAAGTATTACTCGCGTAGAAACAACACCGTAATCGTTTTCACTATTGCTTTTGCAGTCTACTGGTTCGTGGCTCAGATAATAAGGCCGAAGGTGGAAGAGCCATCCATTGATACGACTGTTTCTGGTAAACATCGTGACACTGCACATACGCTTTCTAGATCAAAGTTAATCGGGTCTTGCATATTAGTAGTAGTTAGTCTTTTGTAGCTAGATGTTTAGTTGTTATGCTCTTAATGATAGGTTTTTTCTAATTGATTTAGGGCATTGATCGCGTCCAGTCCAACATTGAGATTATACGATGCTAGGTGTGCGAGAGCGCATCAGGGTACATAATGCAGTGTGCGCGCGTGCACGCTGGTTTACGTGTAGCTAGGTAATATTACCTGGCTAACATCAAGGGAAGGCCAGGGTTGTGTGTTGAGGGATTTTGTCTGATTTCTGGGATAACTGCTTCTGGCATTAAGGAATTCCATGTGCTTAGATCCAGGAAATAAGCTATGTACATTTATGTATGTCTTATACTTTAATTAGTAATTACTGTAATTGTTGCCATGAAAATAAATACTAGTACTAATAAGATTTCAGCAGTGTTGACTTGCTTTATTTATGATGTCTGACTACTTAGCTTATGCATATAATTAAAGGCACATGGGTTGAGAGCTAAATTTAATTTTGAAGATTATGATGCTGGTGTGGCAAATTTGACCACGTTGTTTGTATGTCATCTCCCATACTCCCACCCACCAATTTTGGTGCCTTTTAAACTTACTTATAGCGTGTTATAATTTTTGAAGTGATTTTTAGTTCTAGTATCTGTCTTTTACGCAATTTAAATGATTTTTAAATAACAACATAAATATTATGAACACAAATTTAAACGCGTCACTACAAAAAATAAAAATTACATGTGATTATTAAATGCGAACATAAATACGAATGAGTTACAAATTGAGACCTACTTAAGCGGCCCAAAACCACTCAAAAACACGAAACTTGGGCCCAAAATTTGCAGCTACTGATTTCTAGTAAAAAAAAGAGGAGTTTTGCCAAATAATAGTACTACTATAATTTATGTAATAAATAGTATATAAAAAATCTATTAATTCATAGTATAAATTAGGTTTTGTTATATGTAAATATATAAGAACCTATAAAATTAAATATACATTATACAAGAGTCTATAGAAATAAAACGTTAAAGTACGTAAATTTAAGAATGTGCTTTGCCTGAAATAACTACACAGTTATAAATGTAGGCAATTACTAGGCATGATGATGAAATCATTAGTGGTTGTGTTTTCTGAATTACATACTAATACTCCAGATATAGAAATGTTAGTTAGGCTTGTAGACATGGGCCAAAAACAGCTTTAATTCGTCACCCAAGATATATATGGATCACTAGTTCAGTTCACTTTTGCAATACACGAGAGAAAAAAAGTAGAAAAAACACAAATTTTAAAGTAGGAGTACTTATTAGTGATTTAGTTCTCCTTGTAACATAGTACTACTAGTTACTAAATTTCTCTAAATGATCATATACATCCATAGAGAAAAACGGCCGCACGTGACCAATATTTAGGTCCATACATAAAACGCCATCACTTGATTCTTCAATCCCAAAAAGATAGAGAACAAATACAAATTCAGGAGAAACAATAGAAAAATCTGTGCATCCACGATAGTGGACTAGCACGCAGACTAGCAGCTAGTCCGAATGCTAGTCCATTATTATGGGCGGCGAGCGGGTGACGGACATCTCAAGAGGATGAGAGGTCGTCCGTCGTAAAAGACGGACGTCTGTATCCTTGTCCGTGCGCTCGTCCGCTATTGTGGATTGGCGATGGATAAGAGGTAGGACGTCCCATTTATTTTATTTTATTTAAATTTTTTTTATTTATACTCAATATTTACAATTTATTGTACTTCATTTTTATGTATTTGATAAATACCAACAATTAAAATGAATTAATCATATTTTTTATTTTATTTTATTGACTAGGGCGTCGGCTAATCATATTGCTAGTCCACTATTGTGCAATGAATGTCCTAATAATGTAGAAGTGAGGTGGGAAGTTCTAGTAACGTGACAGAAAGTGTTTTTTGGAAAGTCTAGTGCTAGTTCGTGGAAAAGTCCTTCCTACCTATTATGGATGCTCTAAACTAATACATCTAACTAAATCGATCAACAAACACATAAAAATTCACTTATTTATTCATTTAAGTTTGTAGTTTAGGAGAGGAATTCCTAGTCCCCACCCCAATTTTGGACATACACATACACACATAGTAAATGAGAATAATAAAATACTATCAAAGTAAATTCCTAATAATGCCCCTGGCCACCGCCGCCACGTCAGCGATGTACTGGTTCTCCGCCGTGAACGGCGACGGCGTCGGGATCTTCCCAAACGCCTTCTCGCACATGACGGCCTCGTTCTTGGTATCCGCCATGGCGTTCTCGGCGAACTTGGGGTTGCCCCAGGTGGTCTGCTCGGCGACGGGGATGTTGCCGACCATGACGGCGTTGTAGTAGGAGCGGCACTTGGTGAGCGCCGGCTGCATCTTCTCCTCCCCGGACTTCTGGAGCTTCTCGATCTGGACGATGATGGCCTCGGTCTTGCGCTTGATCTCGGCGACGGTGATGAGGGCGAGGTCCTGCAGCGGGGCGGTGGTGCAGTTGGGGTCGGCGCGGATGACCTTGATGCAGAGGGCGTAGTCGGGGGTGTTGGTGCACGTCGTCTCGATCAGCTGATCGTCCTTCCGCCGCCCGCGCGCGTCCGAGGTTTGGATCAGCATCGCGGCGGCGAGGACCGCCACCGCAATGGATATTGCTAATTTCATTTTTGTTTTCTTGAGTTTGGATTTTTTGGAGGATTGATTGGTGAACAAAAGGTGGCGCACTGAGGCTTCTTATATAGGTGTATGATTGAAGTGATGAGATTTTAAAAACTTATAGGCTTTATTTTATTAATATGAAATAGGAGTATCTATTTTCGGCATATATATAATTTTATGTATGCTTATTTTTCCAAGTTAGACAATAAAAAGGATAAAATTAAAGATAATGTGTCATTTTTAGTAAAATAATTATTTTAGTGAAACGGATAGAGTATTTATTGCATTATACGGAGTAAATAGCGAGATAGAGAGAATAAAATAGTAATTAATAGATAATTTTTTTTGTTGAAAATGGAAATCGATACTTATAGTGGGACAGTAAAAAAGAAAAAGAAATCAATAATCATTTGACGAGGAAGTAGGATTTTAAATTTTTTACACTCCAAAATTAGGGATGTCAATCGGGTTGGTCCACCGGGTTTCGGGCCCACGCTATTCGAGTTGCGGGTCAATCGGGTGCGGGTTAATCGGGTTGTGATTTCTTTCGGATTATAAAAGTTCAACCCTAACCATAAAATGTTGAGTTTCGGGCTAGCCCATCGGGTTGATACCGATAATATTAACATGTGATCAATCCAATAAATAATGATGAAAAATAGTTATATTCATAAAATACAAAATATTAATTATGATAAATTTGATATATATATATATGCTTAAACTCAATCAAAAATATGATCAAATACTAATACTTGAGATATTTCGTGAAATTTTAATGCATGTTGTAGAAATTTAAATATATTTTTTTTGTGAATTTGAAGTTTATAATTTATACTATTAAAATATTAAAAGTTATTTTTTTTAGTTATTTATATTATAAAATTAATCAATAAAATATCAAATTAGGAGTAAAAAATAGAATAATAGAAATTTTATTGGGTTTTTGGACCAGCCCATCGGGTCTAGCCCTAACGGGTTGCAGGTTAATCGGGTGCGGGATAATAGGGTTTTAATTTTATCGGGCTATAAATTTCTGGCCCTAACCCTATAGATTTGGTGGGCTATTCGGGCCAGACATCGTGCTGCGGGCTACACTGACATCCCTATCCAAAATAGTAAGTAGTACAACTTCTGAATTTTCTGTCTAGTCTTTTTTGTCGCGACATTTAATGATACAGAGTACTACGTAGGGGTGTGATCAATTGTTAACTTTCTTAAGTTGCTAACTTGCTAACTCATCAACGCAATGTATTAAAAATATCAACACGGTGACATTAAAATGTCAACACATGATTTTGTTGAACTTCATTATAATGTGTTGATATTATGTGTTGACATTTTAATGTTACCGTGTTGACATTTTTAATACTCTGCATTGATGAGTTAGCAGAGTTAGCAACTTAAATAGTTAGCAATACAATGCACCCCGTACTGCATATATCAGGTTTTTTTTTTTTTACATTCTTATGGAGTATTTGAAGTGTTATTGCTTCTTATTAAATTTTTTGGAATTCATATTTATTTCAAACTACTGTAGTTTTCTAATGTGAAATGGAGAAGAAATAAATTGATATTGTTGTTAAATGGATGTGCGCATACGACTAGACATTAAAGGTTGCCTTTCTCATCTTTAATCATATAAAGGCTACTTAAATAATTGAGCATTTGATTGATTTTTATCCCGAAGGCTATAAATATTACTAGTTTACTACTACTATTTATAATTCGGATATGATTGTCATATTCGTAACACTTGTTCAAAACTCATCCCACGTTGGTAACAAAGTAATTAAAAACAATAGTATCTTTTAATACCATATATAACTGATAGTAATTCAAAAATAAAGTTGCACCTAAAACTAGTTAAAAAAAACTAATTGAAATTGGAAAAATGTCGCTTATGATGGAATTATAATTAATAGTAATCCATTAGAATATGATCATGGTGTGATCAATTTGTTTCTAACTCATATTGCAGTAGTTTTTGATTTAATGTAAACAGGTCCAAACATTTATTTAGTTTTTATTACAATTATATGACTTCTTTTAAACTATAGAAATTGGAAAAAACAAAACAAAACATCTATGTGCATGTGAAAAGGTTGCTTTCTCAATTATTACCATTTCAGAACAATTTGATAGTTTGAAAATTAATATGAACATTTTTGTGATTATATATTACCACTTTAAAAGGAGTACCAATTTAACGTGCGTGCGGTGTTATTCAATCTATGAATTTTAACATAGACTATATATGTGTGGCAGAAAATGATGAGGATTAGCAAATTTGATAATTTTTGATACATATTCTATCCATTCAAGGAAACTAGATAGGTATATATTGTTAAATATTAACTCCCTTTTGATTTTAATTGAATGATATTTAGGTTGCTTTTTTAGGTTTACATCTAATTAAGTATCTAATTTTGAAACGTGGCTTTTGTGTTAAGCTAATTGAATTTTCGTTACTAATCGTGCTCTTTGAGTACCCTAATATTGATTAGACGTGCAAATATAATTAAATTTGGCCTTTTTCATGAAAATTCATACAAAATAAAATTTGAGACAATATTTACAAAACAAAGACGAGGTGCTATATTTTGTGATTTATTTTAGTAGACGATTGGTTAATTAGTTACATGAAAATTCTCATGTAATTACCTAAAAATTAGCGTATTTAGAGTATGAGGGTGTCGGTAGTTAGGTTTGGGGAGGGTTTATGCATGAGTGTGTAAGTTGAGTCCTATACTATTAAGTTGATATCAAGTCTAAAATTGAAATTTATAAGATAAAATCACGAGTAAAACAAGCTTAATAGTTAGGTAGCGAACTACCATACAAGCTCATGAGTCAATATAATCAATGTTGATCTTCATTTTAACTAGTTTAAGCACCCAAATTTTTATTAATACATGAGTCGGTTCGTCTATTTTTCCTCTTACTTCGACGACTAGAAAAAAATATTTACAATTAATGTTGATATTCTTAATTATGTTCATTATTCTGAGACTACACCGATTATTAAATTTAAAAATTTTATTTATTTATTTACTTGCTTCTATAAATAACATAAAATAGAAAAATACTTATAAAATTGGAGAGTAGTTTAACAAAAGAAATAAAGTAATGGCATAATTTGGGTTCGTAATAGAGGTATGGAGTTGTAGACTTGTAGTACAATCTGAGGTTTGAGTGGAAACTTAATAAAATAGGTCGTTATGCAATGAAATCACATTCTATGAAAAAAATCATTTCCCAAAATGTTAAAGTTTGCGTGCAAAATAAAACTTAGAAACAAATAACATATTAACACGTGGCTATATATATTAGTGTCACCATATTGTTTGATTGATTCAACTTTACGGAAAGATAGGATAGGTATGGAAGTACCGATAAACTTATTAATGTTGGGCATGCATAATGCGACTATGTGCCAGCTTTCAAGTTGTTACTTTTCAATTTTTATTTTTGTTTTTGATTTTGTGTGGAAGAAACTTATTATGAAGTTACTAACTTACTATCATGAAACTAATGGCATACATAATTCATAATAGTATTTGATTGATCAGTGTAATTTTATATTGTCATGAGTTGAGTATTGTCTATCAAAACTTAAAAAAGACAAATCCCTCACCTTAGTTATGAATCTTATCTTAGTTTATTAATCATACCATTTCTTTCTGAAATTGTCAAAGAAAACTACCGAATTTACACAATTTCTGAATAATTTAATAATTTTTAAAATAATTAATTATATCTTAGTTTTCTAATTTTTTTCAATTGCCTCATAAACTTATATCAATACTCAGTAATTTAAATGACATTCTAATTACTCACATCTTTAATTTTATACATGTATACGCCACGTAAAATATTCAAACACCTAGCACGCTAAATTTTTTGTTATAAGATAATGAAGAATTTTTGATGGTTTTATCATTTATTTACCTACCTACAAAAATCATAAATAGTGGAATACTATTTACGAATTATTTAGCTGAGATATGAAAAGGCCCAAAGTTTAATCGTTTCATTTTGTTGGGCCGTATAATCTCTTATTGAGCCCAATCAGGCATAACCTAGATACCATCACGTGCGACTCACATGACAAAGAGGAGAGGAATATTAGCGCGCCGCGCTTGTAAAAAACCACAAGAAGAACCGTTCGGCCCATTTCCCACCGTCGATAGCTATCCACGTCAGCGATCCATGTGCTTCTTCTAGAATAGACGGTCCAGATCAATCCTCCTCCCCCAACCCCATCACCCCTGTGAGCAAGCCTCTTTCCCCTGTTTCGCCTCTTTCTTCCCACTCTTTTTTTCTTCGTAATTTTTTTTTCAAAAAAAAAGGAAAAATCAATTAGCTTCTTCTGAAAAGTATGGCGGTTTTCGAAGAGGAGAAGGTCTTTGAGGAGGAAGTCGACGGCGAGGAAGACGTCGACGACGACGAAGAAGAGGGGGAGGAGGAGGGTGACGATGATGAGGAGGAAGTGTTGAACAGCAGCGGCGGCGGCGGCAGGTCTGCGGCGGCGCCTATCGACGTAGAAGACGATGATGATGAAGACGGAGAAGGCGAAGACGACGAAGGCGATGACGACGACGACGATGATGACGATGACGACGACGATGACGAGGATGAAGATGATGAAGAAGAAGTCGAAGGAGATGAAGAAGAGGTAAATTAATTATTTCGTCGTTTATGAGTAGCAATATGTTTGTTGTTGATATGTTTGGCGAAACGAACTAGATCTGTGATTTTGACTGATTTTCATCTATTTAGTGCGTCTTTGAACTGATATTTGTTAGAATTTGAACTTTTTTTTAGTTTTTTCTCTGTTCGTGTGGATTTCCTTTATTATTTTTTGATTTAAAGCGTATCTGGACCACTATCTCTGGAATTTTATCTCTTGTAGCACAATTATATATGCAGTTACTGATTTGTGGATTAAGGCTTGGTAGATCTGTGGATTAAGGCTTGGTAGGTTAATATACTTGTTTTTGGAGAACATAGTTGGATTATAGCACAATTTTTTGTGCAGTTGCTGATTTGTGGATTTAGGTTTGGTAATTGAATATACTTGTTTTTTAAAACATAGTTGGATCTGCCTCATGATTGTGGAAATATTCTGGAGTAATTAAGATAAGCATTATAGATCCCTAGTAGTAGATCTAGATCTCCTGCATATCTCCATAATCATAGAGGGAATATTAGGGGAAACCTCCAAAAAAATTCAACCAAAAGGGATCAAATTAGCTATTGAGTAATTATATATTTTGCTTCACCTTCTTTTAATTGTTGTGTATGGCCAACTCAGTGGACCTATGCATTGATCTTGTTTGTGTGTGTTCGGGGCTAATTTAATTTGCTTTCCTGGTGACGGTATATCTTGCTCTGTTTTGATTTGTAGTATAGTATTTGTTTTGTTGGTGATAAAACAACTGGTGTAATCACCTGTTGTTGGTCTTGTTCTTGTTACAAGACTTTTAACAAGTTTTTGTTGGTGATAGGGTGATCTGGGCACGGAATATCTCGTGAGACCAGTTGGCCGTGCTGAGGATGAGGAAGATGCAAGTGACTTCGAGCCACAAGAGAATGGGGAGGAGGATTTTGACGAGGAAGAAGATGACGAGGATGATGAGGGAAAAGCAGAGGTGCCACCCAAGAGAAAACGTTCAGGCAAGGATGATCCCGATGATAGCGATGATGGGGGAGAGGATGATGAGAGGCCATCCAAGCGGTAGTGGTGCAGCCTCCTCAGATTTCCATCAGTCTACACAACACATAGCTGTAGTTGGTTCGATCATATCTCGGTCATTTCTGTATTATGTTGGCAACACATCTTAGGATTTTTATAAGCTGTTTCGAGACAGTTTGAAAACTTTACTGGTTAGCTTTATGTGAGCTATACTAGTACTATTAGCTTAGAGTAGTTTCTTCTTGCACCCTTGAAGTTTTAATTGGATATTCACTAATTATCGAATGGTTCCTATTTTATGTAATTCTTCCCAATTTACTCGAGCATTCATATTATCATTTAATACGTATACGAACTTGGAAACTAGATCAAGTATTTATTGCTATTAGTTTTAGACATTATCGATACAGGTGGTTGTAAAATAAGGACCTAAACTTGGAAACTAGATCAAGTATGATTTGGCTATGTTGCCAGAAGCCCCTTTGGGATAGAATCCACCCGGGTGCGTCTCCTTTCCACTTGCGTAAACGATTCTTAGTATTTCTTCAGGTGTCCGGTCATAAGCTAAAGAGTTTTTGTCGCCTGCCAGCACGTTGCCAGCAATTCTGCCTTCGGCTCCTTCTGCAGGTCTGACAATTAGGCCTTCATCTTTGGTACCGTTCTTCCCAAGCTTGTCTCGGAGGTTTGAAATCTTGTCGGTAAGCTCTGCTACTGTGAAACGGTAGGGGTGGACTTTGGATTTTGCACGTTCGTACAGCAGTGCTCTGATGACGGCATCTTGGCCCGACTCCACTCCTAGTAGCCCCGCCACCAGCTGCAAAATCAAATTTCCATCAGATCATATGCTAGAGTAGTATGTTATGAATGAGAGATTGATGGTACCTTTTTGGAAGTGGAGCTTTTGAGTTTGGGATTTGCTCCGACATAGCCGGTGAGTCCAACGTAGGGGATGAGATATGATGCAAGAAGATAGTTGATGTCAGAGGCATAGGGATCAAATGGGGGCTGTAGAGTTTTCCCGACTGCAGTGTTGATCACTGTTGCGAATGATGCTGCGCTTAGGTTTAGAAGTGGCCTCGGGAATCCGGGGACGGTCTCCTGGATCGCCCTGCAAAAACCCCGCGTTAAGTTGGTGGAATTCAAACTCGTGATCTTTTAATAATACGAAAAACCAAACCTGAGGTGTCCGAATTCTTGGAAAGCGAACTGAGCGATGATGTCTTTGATGAGAGGGCTGAGTTTAGCCTTCTTTACGCCGAGGGGCTTGGGGCCGCCTTTGGTGAGGTTAGGCTCGAAGTGGTCGATGCCGCGGCCGAGGGCGCCCCATGCGAAGAAGTCGGCTTCCAAGTACTCGAGATTGAGGGGGAACTCCAGTAGATCGACGTCGGACTTTGGGAGTCCTTCGCCGAACGAGATGGGGAGGAGGAGGAGGAAGAGGAAGAGGGTGATTAATGCAGTAGTTGGGAAGGGGAATGCCATGACGTTGTATAAGTGTGTTGTGTGTTGTTGCATGCGTACTTATAGGATGGTCATCTATGAATTCCGAAAACACTTGTCCACGCCAAGATTGAGTCAAGGCTTCTGGATTTCTTTATGATACAAGTTTGCGATTCTAGAATTAATTTAATTAAACTCAAATAGAAGCAAATATTTTCTACTATTACCATATCTAAAGATATTTTCAATTTATTTACTTTTTTAAATTACTTTTTCAGTTATACATATATTTCATCTCTTCTATAAAATAAACAAACTAGTTTTATCATTTGAATCATCCTCTAAAATTGAAAATTTCAACATATAATAATCTTACGTAGTACTCCTTTCGTCCCCCATTAAGAGTCACACTTTTCCATTAATGTGGGACCCATTTCAGTCCCACATAATTTCGTCCCCCATTATTCCTAATTAGGAGTCACACTTCATTTTTACCATTAGTAAGTAGGTCTCACATTCTACTAACTCAATTCACTCACGTTTTATTATAAAACCAATATAAAAAATGGGTCCCACATTCCACTAACTTTTTCAACCAACTTTTCTTTACATTTCTTAAAACCCGTGCCCGGTCAAAGAGTGACTCCTAATAGGGGACGGAGGGAGTAGTATATAATTTATAATATGGACCCCACAAATTACAAACACTTCTTCTATTAGGTCATCCGCATCCCTGTCTCTTATACGTCTCTTAACCGTCTCATCTCTTAACTATTCATGACCCCACTATACTTTTCAGCTCATCCTTAACTAAGAGACAACACCTGCATCCTTCCATCTCTTAACTACTCCCTCCGTCCCGGATAATTTGAGTCACTTTGACCGGGCATGGGTTTTAAGAATTGTAATGAAAAGTGAGTTGAAAAAGTTAGTGGAATGTGGGTCCTATCTTTATATATTATTTTGATAATAAAATGTGAGTAGGAATGGGTTAGTGGAATATGGGGTCCACTACCAAAAATAGTAAAAGTAAAGTGGGACAAATTATGTGGGACTGACCGAAATGGAAGACTGGGACGAATTATCTGGGACGGAGGGAGTATCTCTTAACCATCTCTTAACTTTTCATTCAATTTCATTTTTTATTTTTATTTTCAACAAATTCAATTAATAAAAACACACTTCATTAAATAAAATAAAAATTACAATTTAAAAGCCTAAAAAAAAATACATAATTTAAAATCCTAAAAAATAAAAAAATACATAATTAAAATACTCTAAATTAAACTATAAAAACTACTCCGCCGGCGAATCATCATCCCCCGAAGTCGGCGGTGCACCCAAGTTAGATCGATCCCCTATACCAAGTTGAGCTTTCATATACTCAATTCCGTCCATATGGGATGAAACTTGGGCAGGGGTCATTCTTGAAAGGTCAGCCATCGTGGCGACCAGGTACATGGACATTAGGGTGTTCGAGCCCTCGCCCGCCTGGCTTGATTCGCCGCGGCCCCTCCCTCTCCCTCTCCCCCTCGCTCTCGCCGCCTTCGCCGCCTTAGTCCCTTGCGGCCGACGCCGTGAACCGGAAGAAGACCCCCTGCATCATCGGTTGGCGTGCCCTCACGTGAGGTGTTGCCTTCCCCGCCATCACTAAACGAGTAGTGGCCACGCGCCGTGTGCTTCGTGCATTTCGAGCCTGACTCGACACCGCCAGCCCATCTTTCAAGGTGGTGGACTTGCGACCAAACATCGACAAACTTGAAATCTTTACCGATGTCGTCTTTGAAGACCCGCACGCCGCTCTCAGAATGTCGGCTCCACCGGCTCCGCTCTGATAATTCGCCTCTTCTGCCCTGTATATCGCGCAAAATTTTTTGACATCTTTGTCGCATCGGTCCCAATGACTGCGGAGCATCTTCACGTCGCGTCGAACGAGTTCAAGTCGAACCCGCCGGAGCGCCGCCGCTGGAGTTTCCATCGCCGGACATTTTTTTAACAATTTGAGAGAAAAGAATAGATGAGTGAAGTGAATGGAAGAGGAATGAGAGTAGTGTTTGTGTGTAAAATGGTGAATGGGGTATGAAGTATATTTATAGAATAATAAAAGGAAAGAAAGAATTTTTTTTTTAAAAAAAATCGACCGTTTGTTCCAATGGTCATTTGACCGTTTTTTTTATTAAATTCGAATTTTTCGAATTTATAAAAAAAAATTATTACTTCATAATTCCGACGCCCACTCGCGGCCCAGCGAGTGGGCGTCACGCCATCATCCAGCGAGCGCCACGTGGGGCGCGTGCGTCGTCTCGCCAGCTCGAGGCCGGCCTCGCCGTCCCGCGTCGCGCGACGAGATGTCTCGTCTCGTCGAGACGAGACGAGCGTCGCAACGCTGTCTCAATGCTGTTTCGTCTCGTCGAGACGAGACCGAGACAGCATCGCGTCTGCGATGCGGATGCCCTTATTTTTTCACTTTCTCTCTCTTATTTTACGAATTGTACATTAAAATTCGTGTCATTTACAATTTAGTCTATTTTTTTTAGGACGGAGGGAGTATATTTCATCGAAATTGTACTGCTACTATGCTAAATTTCGAAATAGTACTAGTATATTTTTAGTTTTTATTGTACAGAGTATAAGTTAAGTAGATAATACTATTATTAACCCATTATTAAAACATGCAAATCAATTAATTGACACAATTAGTTAAGTAAAGCTAATTAATTAATCTTATTAGTCTTATAAGTTATAACCCATTAAAATAATGCCACTTTGTCATTAGCCAGTTAAATTATCGCCATTTAATATCAATAAACACATTTAGTACTTAAACCTCAAGTTATGCCAAACCCTATCAATGTCATTAAACCCACTTAGAATTTAAACCAAATAACGTCTACATCCATTAAATTAACGCCGCATCTACACATAAAATAAATTAACGCCATATTTATTTCAACCATTTATACAAAAAAAAAAACTTAAACTCATTAACTACAACATGATTTAGCGGCAGATACTGTCGTGATTCTCTTAAAATAAAAGTGCAATTACTTGTCCAAGATGCTTTAATTTATGGTTATGTATTCCAAAAATAAAAGACATCCAACAATACTAAAAGTCTAAAAACACTCAACTATCTAGTAAATATCTGATGTTTCTAAGATTTAAGAAAGTGACGTTTAATTAGTATGGAAAAAGGAGAAAAAATAAAGTATAAAAATATAGAAGATGTTAAAGAAAGAGATTTAAATATTGATTTTTACTTGAAAATTGAGATTTGGTCTATTTTCTTACCTTCCGATGCTCGATTTTACAACGTATGCCACATATTGGCCACACATCAGAAACAGTACTATAATTCATCCAGAAGTTTTGAAAGTAATCAAATAAGACAAGGCTAGGATTTAAAAAGAGACAAAAACAACAAAATCTTCAGAAAAGTTTTTAATTATTTATCCAATGTTATGCATATTAATTATTGGGCCAATAATTGAATTATTTTTTGTGTTCTTACAAAACTCGAGAGATGAATACTCCTAATAGTATCAAGTTTGTAATCAACGAGATTCTAATAAAATCAAAGTCATATTTGAATGTTGGATTTATAAGGTGAATTACATAAAAGTTGCTGAGGCTAATGAGTTGGATGCACATCATGTTAGTGTAACAAACTCATCAAAGATAAACATATGCTTAGCTTAAAACAACGGTGAGACTAATCCATGACTACTGAGATCTAGCAGCAAGACGATAACAGTTTCTTCTCCCAGTTTTGAGGCCACACACACACTTCTCAAGCACCTCGTAATCCTCGTTCCAAAACAGCATCGAAGCCATCTCCGGATTCCTCAGAAGCATCTTCGATGTCAGGTATCCCGCAATCGTCCACGTCTGCTGCAGCCGTGCTTGCTTCCCGGTGAACCTCCCCTGCTTCGTGTCGTAATATTCCGGCCATGAATCGCCCGGAAGCCTTTGCTCAGCCACCGCCACCGCCTTCCTGGCTAACTCCGGCCTTCCCATCTTGATGCACGCCAACGTGAACTGCAATGCAAAACGACCGCAACCCTATCAGCCTAAGCAAAAATAAAAACGACTTACTATGTCGTTAGAAAATATCGCACCTGCCACGTGAGCGTAGGCCACGATCCGCCATTGTGATACGACCATGGGCTGCACAGACAGTAAATTGATCAGACTTTGAACTAGTAGATTTTGGTATTTGATTCTTTCTGGTATACACTTACGTATTCTTGGGGTCGCCTCCAGTGATGATGCGCCACTCGTCGTGCTCAAGAGCAGGATAGCATATCTTGAGAGGCATTTCTGCCACAAGATCATCCCATTTCTCCTCAATCAGATTCAATATACCTTCGCTTTGTTTGTCGGTGCTCAACGATGAAATGACGGACCAGAGATTTCCGAGTGTGAAAAACCTGAAATCCATATGAGCCGGCTGGAGATTGCCGCACAAATATCCTCCACTGTCCGGGATCCAGTCCACAAGCCAGCCGGGTATTTGCTCAGGATAGATGTTGAACTTGTTGACGGCCTCACTGGAGTACTCTTCGGTCTTGTAACGGTGAATCTCGTTGATTTTCTTAAGGTCAACCCAGTAGTACTCCCTCACATGAAATGAAAGAGCACTGAGTCTGTTGTTGATGGCCACAACGAGGTTCTTGGTCGTATCATTGACTGTCAGCATCTCACGGGAGCAACGCAAAGCAGAATAGAATAACGCCTACAAGTCCAAACAAAGACAAATAAATTTACAGCAAAGTGAGATGAAAATGTGGCACAATCAGTTACTCACTTGGATCTCGAGTGGATGGCCGTGAATACCCATTCTTCGGTCAATCATGCAGGAACCATCAGTGACCAAGAGGGTGGGAAACATGTCAAAACCGTCGGTTAAGCACAAATTCAGAATCAATCTGATCCCAGTCTGCACATCTACTCTCTCTTGCAACGAGTAGTCACCAGTGATTTTCCCGTAGGATCTCAATAAAATGATCCACCATAATCCTGTTCAAGTTACATAAAAATGACATAAGATAAGCTAACAAAGCTCTTCACCACAAAACATGCATATAAATGCTTAAAACAAGTTATTATCAAACAACAAAAACTATGTCGAACCATATGTTCAAAGACACAAAGATGAGAAGCAGGCTGCTTTGATTCAAAAACAGCTATGTTAATAACATAGAGAGCAAGAAAAATACTATGTAAATAAGCCATACCAGAATCTACAGGTGCAACACGTCCAATAGCCGATTCACCAAAATCCGGATCTAATAAATCCTCGAACTCTCCATCTCGCCCATCAAGAGGCACATTTCTAACTTTAAAACTAGCTGGCATCAACCCTTGCCCAGGGCTGTAGCAATCCACAGTTTTCTCCCAGCTCTAATTAAATATAAAAATGCAAATCCAAATTAGATAATTCAATAAGGCATTGTAACAGCTACCACGTCTGACTACTAATAAGAAACTCATATGTCTAAATATGCCAAAATCTCAAGAACTTGTGAAACGTATATCTGCTCACCTGTAATTGCAGCGTGTGGAGCAAGAAGTTCTTTACTATTTCCCCCTCTCCATTAAGCAAGAACGCAAGAGCTGAGGGAACAAAGTCACGAATAAAGACTTGGTCGTAATTAAGCGGCTGCTTATCAGCCGGATCAGTGGCAGCTACGGTTCCCACAGGGCTTCCACAGTAATTCACGATCGCTCCTCTGAGCAATTCCCAAGCCTCCTTCTCTACCTCGGAAACATGTATCCCAAGGGCTGGTTCTGAAACCTCTGCCTCACTAAACCGGTTGGTATCTCCAAATGTACCGTCATTAACCTTGACCTCATCGACTTTACCCTTTTCTTCATCTTTCCCAAACAAATCTTGACTCTCCTCAATCCTCTCAATTATCAGGGGCTTCACATTGAAACCCCCTTGAATGTATATATTTTCAAAGCTATTTTCGGGCAGACGGGATCCAACAGAGTTCGAATTATTCCTAATATTCGATGCTACATTTGCAATTACACTTCTAAAACTACCGTTCTTCTTCACCCGATCAGCTAAAAAAACCTTAGACTGACCCCAATTTGAACCGGAACCACCAAAAACTCTCCGGTTCGAGTCAATGACTCTCCTAAATCCTAATATCTTCCTATTATGAGAACAATTAGCTTTGATTGAAGAATAATAGAGCTTCAATTGTGATTTCGACAAATTATATTCACAGGAATGACCACGCTCTAGAAGTGAACTTCCAAAAATAGACGATTTTTTTCCAAGAATCAATATATTACTACAAGGCTTCATACTTGAAACCCCAAGACAACCCCCAGAGTTCATTTCTCTTGATTTTTCGTCAAATAATCAATATTTTCAGCTCGTTCAAAATCAAGATCGATTTTTTCACCTAAAGACTTGAACTTTACACCCTTTTTCTATGGTCTCAATAAACTTTAATATGCTATTGAGATTTAAAAGAAGGAATGGTATTACACTACACTATAAATATATACACTTGTGTTAATTTAGAAAATATAATTAATTAACAGAAACTAGAAACTGATCTATGTAGATATTAACAATTTGCAAAGTGAAAAAGAAAGAAAGACTGAAAAAATGAAATGTATTTGAGACTTACAGTTGGGCTTTATGAGGAGAATGTAGCAGAAGTTTTGGAAGTTGGAGCTGAGAAAGGGGAGGGTGGAGGGGTTTATATAGGGAGAGCAAGTGGGAAGGTGCATCGAATTGTTGCGTATGCTTTCAACCAAAAAAAATGGATAAGCAAAGTCGAATTTCCATTTTTGCCCTCAACTTGCGGTTTTGGTTTTTTCTCTTGTGATGTGTGTGGATTATGCAAGTTGTGAAAAAGATATTTATGGTAAGATATTATAGGAAAAAATACACACGTGTTCGATTAATTGAAATGTGATTTTCCCATCCGGAAATTGGCAACTGAGTCATGATTTACTTTCATATAAATTGATCATAGTTGAGGTACGATCGTATCAGTTATATAGTCTCATTAAAGAAAAAATATCAAAGTTCTATAAAAGTAGCCTCGTCGAAAAAATTGATAACAATTTATTAAAGATAGTCTCGCCGGAAAAAAGTGGTAACATAGCTTTGTTGGAAACTTCATCATAATTAGTCACGATAAAACCTCATCGAAAACTGGACCATAATAGGACTAGTTAAATATGAAGGGCAGTATTGGGATTTAGCAAGAAAAGTTGAAATTGTCGGTTCTGACAAGCAACATAAAAAATGTGAGGAAACAGAAACAGTTACTTTTGAAAATATTGTAAAAACGTGTAAAGAATAGTCATCTCAATTGGGCTGTTGGAATATTATCAGCATTCTAGATCATGGCCCAAAACTAGCATATTTTGTTCGTACTTTGAAACTCTCGAGTGGGCCTTCGTGAAAACTTATTTTTTATTTTAAGCCCAAATACATTCCATTAATTCCAAGATGGGTCCAAACATCATTGGGCCCATAAATAATGTGAATAAAGTTGAGGAGAGCCCAAAAGATCCAGATCCAGTATATATACGAACAATGAAAAGATGACAATTACAAAAAACATGAATTAGGAATAGAAATAAAGCTTCAAATATTGAAAAAAAAAACTAGAAATTCTGAAATTTGACTACCTAATAGATATAATAAGATTTATAAATACATAATTATATACTCCTACAAGAGAATTGCATGTGACGTCCATGTTGTGTGAGGAATCACAAATCTCGTTAATAACAACTAAACTCGCACAATTTGACAATCCTACTTAGAATCCACTATTTACATTATAATAATAATAATAATAATAATTATTATTATTATAAGAGTTAGATAAATAACATATTATTTCGAGAAGAATTGCATATGACAATCACTTATTTGATAGAACAATTTTATAGTAGAAAAGTCACATAGTTTGAATTTCATCAACATACCAAAATAATTTTAAAAATAATCAAAAGTATTAAGTTATAAGGTCTAGAATTTAACATCCATATCATCAGTATATAATATGATCAAATTAAGAGGAGTACAAACAGTTAGGACAAGCTACTAACTGTTGAAAAACACACTACATGCAACTTGCATTATATTTTTCGCTTATTAACAACCAAAATTTTAAATTATTTATCCGCAACCACTTATCCATAACTAAATTAAACAAAATAAAAACAAGGCACTTTCTAGAAATTTTAGAGTCTTTTCAGTCAAATAAATAGTAAAGTCTAAAATCCTACGTAACCAATGATACCATCAAAATTATATTCCACACATCCAAATCGAGTTTAATTTAATTATATTATCTTTGACCCTTGTTTCTCGAAACCTTAATATTATAACCTGTTTTGTTTGTGATTAGCAAACAAATGGATTACGCATTGCTAATTAATTGAATCTACCTCTAATTAAACAATTTCTCCCATTGTAAATCAAGTCTAGACTGCTACCGCGTCGGTGTTGAATAGGAGAATTAGTTAATTAAATCTGTGATTAATAATTAAACCTAAGATATGCTAAATGATTACCTAATTTGTTTTAGCTCTTTGCGGTTGAACACTCCACTAATTAAGTAAACGAGTGGACTGGTGAGATTTTTTGGGCTTTTGACTCTAAATCAATTGTTTTAATTTGGGAGGAATATTTTGAAACGCAGACACAATTTTGACTAATTCTAGAGACGACAATACCTTAATATTTTTTGTAATTAGCATGTTTGACATATAGCAAAATTAAACTAGTTATTAATGGAGGAGTATTTGTTTTGGGATTAGGTTCGGTTGATTTCTTGTTTCATGCAAAGTCAACCAAGCCAATTTTATACCCCTAGAGTTGGTTCAGGCTTATATTTTTGACATGTACAAAATCATTTTGATTTTTTGAGTTAGCCCGGCCACCAAACCCTAAATCACGTCTGACTTATTAAAATAAAATCAACTAATGATAATAATTGTTATTTATAGGTTCGGATTAAGAGAAATGTTTACTTTTCTTTGATTTGATTATAATATGTATAAAGAATGTTTCGAATGCAAATTATCATATATCGAAAAAGAGTAAAGTTGAACGCAATATATAAATGTTTTTTCCTTGTTTCTTTAGTTTGAAGCCTTTTGGAAAGTGTTCGAAAAATACTATAACTATTCGAAATGGACAATATTATACTAATGTTGAGTTCGATGTACATCGACGAACCATTACAGTGGTATCAGAGCTCATGTAGCCAGTGATTCGATCAATTGCTTTTTACATTACCAATGTTTCTGTGTGGTCTTGAACAAAACATGTGGTGGTTTATGTGTTCTTGGCTTATAAGAGGTTATTTTGGGGTACATATCATTTTACAATAGGAATAACTAAAGTTGCAACAAATATAAAAATTGTTTCTCCGACTCTATTAGTATGATGTCTTTTTGCGATGCGTTCCAAAAATAAAATGGTAAGGATTTAACCAAAATCAGATAGTATCATGTTAATGTTAAGTTTGAGTGTGTATCGGCCACCCTTGACAGAGACATTGGACCTCCCCGACCCCGGGGAGTAACTTTTTATATCTATGTGAACAAGACGGATTAATTGAGAATACTAAACTCATCTAATCATTCAAATAATTTGCTAGTAGTAGTAGTACTAGTGTTTAAAGAACAACAATATTTCACGACATAAATTGATGAACTTTAACCAAGCACCATGTGTTAGCAACGTGTTTGAGGAGAGATCGACTTAAAATGTACTCTGCTATTCACCACGAAATCAGCTCTTGCTATAATTAATGCTGTAACTAACACATAGTTGGTTATTTAGGTATTCAATAAACATAATTAAGTAATAAAATTATACTAGTGGTATATGAAAGGACAGAAAGATTGTGAAAACTTTGTCAACTTATATACCACTACTACTCAATTCACATGCCTTCTCAAATTTCACATTAATTTTCTAGAAAGTAAAACTAGCACGTAACTTCTCTATATATTTATTGCAATTTGCACATAATATTAAGTAAAAGTACATAGATAATTAATTGTGCCTTTAAGGGAATAAACTGTAGTACAATATTGATAATTTGATATGAATAAAGTGCTGGCAATAGAAATTAAAAAAATACTGAGTAATATATAAATATCCTATATTAGTATTGAGACAATACTAAAGCCACTATTTAAATATCATGGGTCACTACTCCTATTACCAATTGATTTTTGGATGAATTCTGCGAATTTTGATCATAAAGATCTGCATTCAATTACATGACAATTCAGTGCAAAAATAATTCTCAGTGCATTTGATTATCGAAAGCTAAGAAATCTCTTAATTAAGCATACATATTATTTCTTAGGCAAAAGATGATTCTAAAACTCACATACATAAAGCTCTAAACTTCATCATCTATTTCTCTACAATTGAGAGCTATATATTATATACGCTCTTGGCTCATATATAAGCTTTTAGTTTTTTTTACCTGCATTAATTAATTAATTAAAGTTTAATATTCGAATATATATAGTCTGTATACCTTTCATCAAGTAAGTTAAATAGATACTCTTTCAAACAATAGAGCAAAGGAATGATTACTCAAATGTAGAAGAAAGTAGTAGGCATAATTCGAAGAGAATCTTACGCCTTGGAAAAACATTCTTCCTCAAAAAAAAGGATAAAATTCAAAGACCTATTAAAGTTATGGATATAAGGTTTTGAAACCTCGTTTTCGTTATACAACTTCACGCAAAGCATACAATTTTTTAAGGATGAAAATTATGTTTTATTCACAATTTAGTTAGCTCTCATATCAATACTGTTTTGAGTTTTAGATAATTACTTTCGCACACACATGTGCACATAATATATATATGTAGGAACCCTTAACATGTAGTACCTAATTAAGTCTATCATTCGGTATCTACTTATAGTGATTTCCTTAATCATGAATTGTGATTAAACTGTCACATGACTAAGTATTTGAATCTTAATTAATTTGCTACACATAACTAAATGCTACTACTATATTTAAGCAAACTTTCATCCAAACTTTCAGCGCTCTCAATTTTTTTAATACTAACATTTTTTGAAGATATATATAGTCTATAGAGAAAGAGAACACCCAACTTTACGGTTAAATATAATAGCCCTAAAGCAATAGTGGAAATCATTAATATTTCCTAATCTTTTCGATATGGATTTAACTCGTACCCGAAAACCACATACTTGTAGCTCACTTAATAATTAATCACCCAATAATTTGATGATTAGGTTATGTGTAAGAATGTAAAGATAGAAGCAATAAGAGCACTATAAACAGTGGGATTGGCTTAGGATCCCTTAACATAATTCAAAGGGCACTTTTTATTATACACCAATAACTTATATAGATGGATTTGATTGATCATACAATAGCAATCTACAACTTTTCAGATGCCACTATTGTCACATAGTGTGGACCCAAAACCAAGCTCTTGGGACCCACCTAAAATGCATCTAAGCCAATAATCAACATCCTCATGGCACTCTACTAAAGTCATAATGTAGATGACAAAATGGTCCATAGAAGAAAATCAACACAACAAAAAAATCTTAACTTTTCGATTGAAAAATAAAGTGAAAAAAAACCCAAAGATTATTATGTGGTGGATTCCAGTTGTAGTTTGGTAGGTACATTTGTGGATGGATTGATACATACACGATGCAATGGTTTTCGTGTGTGCATACGTTTTTGTAGATATCGTCATTAACAAGTGGTGGCTTATGGATTAATTGGCATTGGTGACTTATTTAATCATAGTTATGAGTTATGACTATGTAAGCCGAAAGTTAAAATTTTAGGTTTGCTTTATGGTACGAACTCATGCTTATAGATATTAGAACACAAATTTTACACAATTATTTATGGTGACATTTGTTTGGTGGTGCCTATCTCGATTCGTCTACCTCGATTCGTGCTTCACTTCAATCCTGTTGAAAATTACTAGGAGTATCATTCTAGTCTCATATTGATCTGAGAATCGATTTCATAACATTCGCGTCATATCTATATATTCTTGAATAATTCTCTCTCCTTAAGATGCCTTTAAAAGAGGTGAATGACCCATTTATACAAATTATTTATCGTAATTAGCATTATGTTGCAATCTCTGCAAATGAAATTAAGCTATAGAAAAAGGAAACAACATGCATGTGATCATGTCATGGGATCTTTTATTAGTACTTGAATATTAAGGGCATTTGTTAAAGAAGATAAGATAAGAAAAAAATATGTATTTTAGATAAGATAACTCCATTATCTTATAAATAATCATTTAACTTGCAGATGAAAATGAGAAATTTTTACTTTTCTAATCAAATTATGAGTTGATACTGAGTTTTTTTTTTCTTTTATCAATGTTATGATCAATATATTTAGACACTCTTCAAAATAATACTGCTAGATTAATTCTCTCTCTCTTCCAAATAGTAGAGTCATTTTTTTTATTTTGGGCATTCTATAATAATGGAGTCATTTAAAAAAAAAAAACTAAAATATTTTTCTCACTTTTACTTTTTCCTTCCTCTTATCTTTGTGATGAAAAGCAATATCATCAATATTATGAAATGAAAGAAGTAAGTACTAATAATGGAAGATCTAATATGTTTCAAGTTCGTGTTTGATTTAGTTAAAGAGTACTGTATATTCGAACTTGAAACTTTTTAACTTTAGACCTTCACCATTATTCATTCTGCATCTAAATCAAACACGAACGCAAGAATAGTTTCAATTTTCAAGGTTTACGGCTTTGAAGTAGTAGCTAGTTTCATCCATCAAAGAACCCAAAATCCAAGATTAAACTAAAAATAAAGAAAATAAAAATTCAGAAAAGAAAGGTTACAGTACACGTGGCAGGTCCGCAACACCTCTGACTGTTTGGACCACATCGGATGGATTCATCAAAAGGCACGCGCCCTACAAAGATTTCCGCCGCCACCGCCGAATCTCTCTCTTTCTCTTACTTTCTCGGATTAAATTCGCAGATAATGTATTTGAATGGTATTCATCTGTATTTTTGTTAAAAATCACATATAAATGTGTTATTGTATTTTGCAATCAATTCCATCACGTTTTATAAAGGCTGGGGCCCCATTTCATGTGCAAATACCGTCCATTTTCTACAAATTTATAACAATACTCTTACAATTTCTCTACTAGGGGCTTCAATTGGTCCCCAACCCATCAACACTTTCTTTCCTCAAATCTTTGAATGAAAATGAAATAAAAATTTGTCAACCATTAAGCTTCAATCTCTATATTGCAAGGACGGATATTGTCAAGTGCTAGCGATACGTTTCCCACGTGTAGATAATGTATGTGTCACACTTTGATTAATTACAACTAATAAATGTTGCATTATGCATAATCTGAATTCAATTGATATTAGTATATTTTATTTTTTAAGTACACCATATTTACTGCATATTTAATTAAAGTCTACAAGGCCTACATCCTGAAATCAATTTTTGATACGGAGAAAGAAAAGAAGAAGGCTCTGATTTTTGAGACAATGAAGCATGCTGTCTAGTTCTTTGCCTTCAATATGGATGTTTGCCCTAGCAAAGATTAACACCTACCAAACTAAAGTTTAGTGGATTTAGGTTGATTCATTATATCAATTTGGAAAAAATTCGATTGATTAAATTATTTATGGGAATTACTAAGAATATACTATCTGGATAATTCATTACAAATTCACCAATAACAACTCAACAAAGATATTTTTTCAAGTGAAAAAAGTAAAGATATTAAATTATATACATCCATGGAGGGGATAGATATTTAAAATAGGAACTTTAAATAAGCACTCATAATTTTCGTACGTTGTAGCAATAAACAAAGACCAAGAAATGATACATATATAAGTGTGTTCCAAAGAATGATAGCGAAGTTACAAATTTTTCAATTTCTTTTGGCCGTCCACGAAAAAAAGGAAGAAAAAAAGAATACAAACTCTAAAATAGCACAAGTTAACTATGAGCCTGTCCCTCTCCCACCAATTCTATGGTAATCTTTTAAAAAAAAAAAACTACTTTTTTTTTCTAGTATTTTTTTCAGAAAGCAGGGTTTGATTATTCAATACAACATGTTTTAAACATTGCTATTGAACTGGTTTTGTAAGAAAAACATGTCCTCCACATCCCACAAATTGTCACCTCCACAATCCATCCACTGGCTGCTGCTGAAATCCAACCCTTGATTAAAGTAGTCGGTTTGATTCTGCTGATTATCGCCGCCGTAGCTTATCTGATCCGCCGCCGCGTAGCACTGGTCTTGGTTGTGGTTGAAAGAGTCGGAGGAGGCGGAGACGGCGGCGCTGGAGTTCTCCGGCGTCGTCTGAGAGTTGACCATGTTGTGAGGCTGCCCGAAACAGCCGCTGTCGGCGAGGTGGTAGTTTCCGGCGGCGGAGGAAGGCAGCTGCGCGGCGGTGGTGGTGGCGGAGGCCGAGGCTGCTTGGATCCGCTCCACCAGCCTCGGCATCCAAAGGTAGCGCATGGCGTCCTTGAATTGCTTGCTGTTCACGTCACATTTCAGCTGCTTGGCATGCTTTTGCACCCGTGTGCGCCAGTAGTTCTTGATCTCGTTGTCTGTCCTCCCCGGGAGATGCTGCGCGATTTTCGACCACCTGTCCCACAAAAGCATGCCATGGCCAAATAAGTCTCATGTCTCAACCAAAAACAAATTTCTCGAACATAAATTTGAATTACCACATACCGATTTCCCCAGCGGGAATGGAGTTCCAGGATGAGAAGCTGCTCTTCTAGAGTGATGTTGCCGCGGCGGACGTCGGGGCGGAGGTAGTTTAGCCACCTCAGCCTGCAGCTCTTTCCAGTCCTCTTTAGGCCTGCATCCACATTTCAATAATTAAGTTAATTCAATTACAAAATAAAAAATATTGTTATAAAAAAAAATATGAAGTCTGGTTAAATTCTGGTCTGTCTGTACTGACCAGCGCAGCGGGCGAGGGAGTTCCAGCGGCCTTCGCCGTGATGAGCGATGTAGTTGATGAGGGTGAAGTCTTCTTCGACGGTCCATGGGCCTCTCCGGAGGTCCATTTCCTCCTCGGTGTAATCGCCTCTCACTTTACCGCGTTGCTCCATCTCTTCTTCTGTTCCTATTCCGACCAAATCAAAGCTGATGAATTGATCAAGATATGTGCGTGTATATATATATAGGGAGATTTTGAGTTGCAGCTTTGGAGAGATGGAGAAGGAGATATGTGTGTAGATAGAGATAGGTGGGGGTGAAGATTAATACACAAGGTGGGGTTTTATATAGGGGACCTTTGAAAAAAAAAAGAACTATAGGGGACCTTTGAAAAAAAAAAGAACTATAAAAATGGTGGAGAAAAGAGGTGGCAAGGAATGTGATGTGAGAGAGGCTTAGCCGCAATTGTGTGATTAATTGTAATTTATTAAACATAGCACTTAAAAACAAAACTTTGGCTTTTTTAACTATTATTTTATTCTAATTTTGAACTTTGACTTTCTAACTTGTGTGTGTGGAAAATATGGATTTTTTTTTCTTTTTTCATCCTTCTTTTAATAAGCCTAAGTTAATGTATTTTATGTCAAGTTGTCATCGAATTATTGACTCTGTCACTTCTCGCGTTGGTAGTTGCCAATTTCCACGATGAAGAATGTGCATATGGCTATTAAATTAAATATTGATACTAGCTGCGGAAAATTGATTATTTGACTTGAGGATTAATTAGGAAATTCAGAAGGATTTCCATTAGTGGGTGATATTTTCCGAAAAAAATAATACAACTTATTTTCGGAAATTGTTGGTCTTTAATTTGTGTAATACTTGTGGAAAATTGACGTATATTTATAAGCCGAGGTTGATTGAGCTTCAAATATGTAAAATTATTCTTACTACAACGTTCTTTAATGAAAATGAAATTTATTGAAAATTCCAAGGATAAATACTCTTTTAAGTGCTTCCAAAAACACAAAACCATGTATTTATCTAGAATTGCCAAAATACTCTACTATTGTGATCCTAATTTTTTATCCTTATAAGATGGCCTAATTGTAGTGAATACAACTAGCTTATTGCCGCGAACACAACTATACATTAAGTGTTGTTCGTCAATATATTTCGAAATAACTGTTCAAAACCAATAGATTTGTTTCACGAAACTATCCACACTCCACAGTATTTGTTTGTTCGTGTGTGCATGTGTGTAAAAACAATAAGTAGAGAAGCATATGGAAGGCGTTGATTTAATTTGTGTCGAATTATAATTAATTAATGTACATTTTGGCTATATAATTAATTCAGTTAGCTACTGCTCCCATTCATACCCCATGCTATATTCAGTTGCACTCCTAGACTTCAAATTACTGCAGCACCATTATATCATATCATATTTTGAGACTAAAAAACAATATCATATTATAAAAATAATATAATAAGTATTATACGGCATAATATCCTAAGCCGTACATAATGTCTCCAAAATTTAATATATCTCTCAGCCTTGTGTTCCTTCATATTCAATCTTCTTGTTGGCGTTTGTATTAATTGTCTGTCTCCTTTTTCTCTCTCTGTATTTATTAAAATTAATTGTTATTATTACTATCGATCATAAAATATTTAAAAACATGTACTCCTATATTCGATCTAGTAATTCCACATTGACACAGTGTAGCTATGCTATAACATTCGATTAGATTATGCTCGTGCATTGGCCTTTTTGCTTTTTCCAAAGTAATCATATTTTATTAGGTTTTGGTGGTCGGTTTCCTCTAAAACTTAATTATAAGCATATTAAGAAACTTTAATTATTGAGTTCACGCCACTCATTTAGTTACTTTAATTAATGTATATATTGAATTCTTGTAATTTCAGTTATAATTTTTTATATTGTTTTATCATCTATAAATTAATAAATTGATATAGCCAATAACCAATGAATGTGGAGGAAAATAAAGGGAACTGCGCGCGACATAAATATTAATACTACTGTAGTGTGAAAAAATTATTAATAGTGTGAAATATTTATGTCTAATGAATACTAGCTATACATATATTTTAAAATATTTGTGTTTAAGCATATTGTTTGGGGACCGATCTAATATTGATATACTTCAACCCTGGCCATAATTTTCCAAATAAATAATAATTCTTCTTATATTGCGCCATTAATTACTAATGTTTAAAGATCCAAATAAAAGTATATGAACAATATTAGCAAAACAATATTAGCAACAATTGTAATATCATGAATTATGGAAGTCATCCGATTGTAATATATATTAACCAAACGAATTGGAATTAGTTTTTATCATGATGAAAAGTCAGAAAAATTAAAGAAGCAATTTAATTTTCGATTGCATATGTTTTTTTTTTTTCTAAAAAACATCTTACTGTATGGAGTATTATATACATATATGCAGTCGAATACATTGATTCTGTGAGGCTTAACTCATTAAATTGGTGTTAATTAATAAACGGCAGCAACGGTTACATCCCTTCTTAGTTAATTTCTCATTCTACAATCTTTTACACGTGCTAATGAGTGAATGTGATATCATATAGTAGTTTTACATAGTTGCTGATGCTGATGCTTAGGGTGAACCACACTCCTTAATGAATAGTTAAGATCACTGCTATATTAATTAAAATATGAAAAAAGTTATAAAAAAATGATCAAAAATAATATGAACCTGTAACAATTAGATCATGATTAACAAATATCATTCGCACGGTTACTTGATTAACATTCGAAAATACAATTCGCTAACATTGGATTTACTTGATTATAAATACTGAATTAACATAATTAGAACATTGAATGTGTCTCATTATACACTGTTTGGGAAAATCAATTATTTCCATGACAATTTTCATTTGCACTATTACTAATTCAAAATTATATTTAGCATCATTCTATGTACATGATCGATGTAGTAAAACATAAAATTAATTCAATCAAAAGTGAAATAGGCTAATATATATGATGATTATGTATAGTCATTAAATAAAATAGTAAAAGTGTTAAATGTAAGAAAAAACTAAATATATTGACTATTCCCTCTCGAGATCTTTGCTAAATTAACAAGTGCATAATTGGACTATTAATTTATAATACTACTCCTTTATAAACTAGTCATCAACCATCACACCTTTGTCAGTTGCAGTTTGTCTTATTCTTATTTCTTCTCTTAAACTAAGAATTTCATACTATTTATTAGTATATGGTAAATATAGAAAATCAGAAATCTAGAAGGAGATTGCGTATCGAGCACCTGTTTGAGTGAATAAAATAGTAAAACCTTTTTATTATGCAGAGCTGCAAAATGCAAATGCATGCACTTGAGATTAAATAAATATCATCGATCATTACAAAATTCAATTTTATAGTACAAAGTGTTCTTTTTGTCTCCTATATGGTTTTATGTGGTAGGGAACAATCTTTTGTTTTATCCTTTATCTTTTCTCTTCTTCTTCTTTTTTGTTGTTTATTGTCGTTTTCTTGTCAATTACTACTATGATTTCACACAAGAAAATTCTCATTTTGGTACTCATAGCTAGAAAAAAAAAAGTAGTACTACTTCACATCTTCCATTACTATATATGTAATGTAAATACACTTCCATATATGTTATTCGAATTCTCGATCATACTATTAGCTTTTATGTTACATTTCATGTTTTAATAATTGATTCACCATTCACCAATGTAAATAGCCCCTACTTCAAGAATGAATTAGATTTCTAAAATAATTATAATTGCAAATTTTTACTAATAAACTAAAAAACAGACATGAAACTATATAAATTTAGTTTGGAGCAAAAACTTAATCGAGTTAATATGTGGCTGATAGTATGAGACAAAATAAATGAAAATTACAATATTTCAGAATTTGACAACGTAGTTAACCAAGTGTCGAAATCTTTCCTTAATCGTACATCAAATAATACGCTTTACATGGATGTTTATAGCCACAAATTTTAGAATTATAGAAGTGAATTTGAAGCTACTAAACCATTCTTGTTATGGTTAAGAACCAAACTGGTTGATTAATTCACTCAAAATGGGACTCACTCAAAAATGAAATTATTTGCAACTTAAATTCATCTTAGTGGAGCTGCGTGTCAGCCTCTGCATATAACATTATAAATCAATTCCTATAAATATGTAGGAGTACATTTTATTTGTGGGAGTGTGTTACTTCTCGAGTTACCCACAACTTTATTCTAATATTATTCCTTACAATCATTTAAAGTAGTTCCCTGATTCCATCTTATACATATATCCTTATTGGGTGATGACGTCTTCATCCATATTCTTGAAATAATTATTGTTTACAGTGTCCTAATTAATTCACAATGGCATATTTAATTCGATATATATATGCTCCAACTTAAGCTAGCATCCATCTTTTAAACTTCAATAGATAATTTAACATTAGTATGTTTAGTGATATGGATAATCTCATAATTATATTCAATGATGTTTCTAGATAGATTCCAATTGAAAACGAAATCCTACTCCAAGGAGCAGAATGAAGGGGTGAAGATACAACTTCTATAAAATTCCTAAAGTAACTTCTACAAAATTCCTAAAAGTATTTACTCCTATTTATTTTTTAGGATTAATTTAATGTGCTATATATACAACCTTAGTGGAACGATAGATATGATAAAAATCTAGTACTCCTACAAACCTTTGCAACGATGTCTCCGCATCGTCGACCAAAGTTATGGTGAAATTTTTTCTCGGATAGAGATCTAAAGGGCTGAATAGAGCCCGTGGCAAGTGAAACATTTCACGCAAGGAGCCCAAAACAACATTGCACATTTTTCTTAGCTAAATTAAAATTATTTGTTATAAAAACAAAAATTTAACTCAACTTACAAATTTTTACAAATCTCTAAAATTTTTAAAGTTTTAAACAAAGAGGGACACCAAAGGAAGAAAAATGATTAACCTTGAGATTTAAGTTCCGACCTAACACAAATTTTTTGAATCTCAAATTCAGCTACTCTTAAAAGTTTCAAAATTCTTGGAAGTTATGCATCCATGAGATCCATCCCCTAATGCTTCCATTTTCAAATAAATTATAGTAGTTTTGATTAAATACTTATTAGAGTGTAATCAAGAACAACATCTATAAAAAAAAGGTTCCTGCAAAATAAAGTACCAGTAGTAATATTTTAGAATCAAATTTTAGAATTTTGATTGTACTCTGCAAATAAACTGAAAAAATGTTGTAATATTTGTATTCAAAATAGACGAAATTGCAATGGTTTAACAGTTTGAAAGTACCAACAAAGGATAATCGATGATTCTAGCTTATTTATGGGAATAAGTTTTTTCTTGGAAATTTAATTAGAAGCTTAATATGTGTAAAATATCGCGAAGGGAGCCACTTTTAGTATGGACGTATTAATCTTTAATTTAGCCAATTAGAAAAAGAAAAAAATCTACGGGACACAATATCTGTATTTTTATACATTGAATTAAAAATAATCGATTATATAAGTAGAGGTGATTATCTAAAACTCCTCCTTCCACCACGACCGTAATCGGGCATTCACACACTTCTTGTTATTAGAGTCAAACAAATCTTGTCATAATTAATGTATATAGTGACAGTTCATATTCGTCTCTACTGTCTGTTAACATTTCCGAATTAAGTAATTACTCATCTTAATCAAGGATTCTGCAATCATTAAATTTTTTTTTTAAAAAAAGCGTTAAGGAAATACTATTGATCATGCAGAAGAAAACAAATCGAAATGAATCTATATACTAATTGTTTCAATCCCTAGCCTATTATTATTAATAACATCTTTTTAAGAATTTTAATAACCTAAGATAATATGAAAAAAATTTAAGGCATATTTTCGGAAAATCAAATTCAAATTACAGTGGGTCACATCGTATTAGTTGAAGATTGAAATTTGTTTGAATCATCAGAAAGACCTGTCAATTTCCTTAATAGCATAAAATCATAATTAGGACATGTTAATTATAGTAAATATTCGTGTACATCGTATTCTCGTATGAAACGTCTTTGACCCAAACATGGGCTGTCACATTTCTAAATCTTAGTACTATATTTATAATTTGACCCATAGCAAAAAGCAAGATTATTTCGATTAATAATATTAGGTCTATGTATATAGGATTAGTAGTGGCATGAAATGGGTGTACATCTCCATCTTGGCCAAGTAAATATTTGAATTTCCATGTAAGAAAGTGGGGATATATTATGTGTGTATAGAATACTACTACTACAATTTATTTCTACCAATACATGAACCTGTTTGAATTAGCAGTGTATCAATGTGTATACTTGCCAAACTAATTATTTATTTGGAATTTTGGAAAAGTCGGAAATTGAGGAACTTTAATTAATTTATTGAGTACTATAAATTTACATAACTAGGCTCTACTTTCTATGAAGCTTATAACTGCTCACGTGCACATGAGTTATCTTTAATGAATAATTAAGCTATTTTTGTGTGTGTGATATTGCTATAATATAATGTGAAAGATCGAAGAAAAGTGAAAAATGATTAATAAAACAGCATCATTGTCTCAACTCTATATGCGCACGCTTCCTAATAATTAATATACTACATAAAACTATCTTAATTTGCCGCTAATATACGTTCGTGTTCATATTCTCCTAGTATTATTTATGTTAAAACACTTTTATATTAGTATAATGAGGGAACATTATTTTTGGTTCATGAACTTTTCCAAAGTATCATTTTAGGTCCGTGAACTTTGAAAATATCATTTGAGGTCCATCAACTATGGAGTAATATCATTTGAAGTACTTTTTTACTATTTCCAAGTTTTTTTGGACGAAAATACCCTCAATATTTTTAAGGGTATATATTTTTAATAAACTTATGATATACTCATATTTTTTATAAATATCTTTACTATATATTTTTGATGAATTTTCTAAATATAATTTGACCTTCAATATTATCACTTAATTTTGTGACATGCAAGAAATAATCCTTATTCAATTTTTTTATTATTAAAGAAGTTCTATATTCAATTTTAAAATTCTTTAATATAAATAATTGAAGAAGCAATTTAACTTGCATGTCACAAAATTAAGTGATAATATTGAAGGTCAAATTATATTTAGAAAAATCGTCAAAAATATATTGTAAAGATATTTATAAAAAATATGAGTATATGATAAGTTTATTAAAAATATATACCCTTTAAGGTATTGAGGGTATTTTCGTCCAGAAAAACTTGGAAATAGTAAAAGAGTACTTCAAATGATATTATCTCATAGTTGATGGACCTCAAATGATATTTTCAAAGTTCACGGACCTAAAATGATACTTTGGCAAAGTTCGTGGACCAAAAAAGAAGTTCCACTTCAAGCCCGACGAGGACGCCGCCGAGGCCGCCTTCCTCGCCTCGCACTCCAAGGCCGAGATCGTCGACATGCTCAGAAAGCACACCTACAACGACGAGCTCGCCCAGAGCCGCCGCAGCTTCAGCAGCGGCGGCAGCCCCCCGAGCCGAAACCTCTTCGCTGCCAGGGCGGCGGCCAAGGCCCGTGAGCAGTTATTCGAGAAGGCGGTGACGCCGAGCGACGTCGGGAAGCTGAACCGGCTGGTGATACCAAAACAGCACGCGGAGAAACACTTCCCTTTCCAGAACGGAAACAGTAGTAGTAAAGGAGTGTTGCTGAATTTGGAAGATGGGAACGGGAAAGTGTGGAGATTCCGGTATTCGTATTGGAATAGCAGCCAGAGCTATGTGCTGACGAAGGGGTGGAGCCGGTTCGTGAAGGAGAAGGAGCTGCGGGCCGGGGATGTGGTGAGTTTTGAGCGGTCCACGGGGCCGGATAAGCAGCTGTACATTGATTGGAAAGTGAGGGGCGGTTCGAACATGGTGAGGTTGTTTGGGGTGAATATATTTGAGTGTGGTAGTGGGAAGAGGATGAGGGAGAGGGAGATGGAGATTATGGGGTTGGATTGTGCTAAGAAACAAAGGATTATTAATGTTTTGTAACAATTAGTGTTGAAGCAATGTGGTTGGGAAAGGGATTGAGATGGGGATGTTAATTGCAACTTGCAATTGTACAGTAAAATAGACAAAAAGAAAAAGGAAGACCAGCTCAACCTTTTTAGGTTTTGATCATATGGGAATACAATTACAAACAACTGTCATTTTTACTATTTTCTTATGCTTTTGGAGCCACTAAAGCTTTCATATCTTAACTAAGTATCTCAATTTCATTCTTTAAAAAAAAAAAAAAAAAAAACTTTTAGTGCACAAATTCTCTACTGTGATATGTTATGAATACAGATAATTATGATGTTACTGATGCACTACGGCATGCAGTGGACAATTTGCCCAATATTTGAATTGCTTTCTTTCTCTTAATATTTATGACATTTGAAAGGAATTTATGTGTACCTCTGTATGACTATCGATGCAAAAAAGAAAGATTCAGTAGCAACTTGTAGTAATAAAAAAAATCAGTCATAAAGTGCAAAGCTACAATTGTTATAGTAAAATATTTTTTGGGTAACTGCTTTTAAAATCACCAACTTTTCATGAATTCCGGTTTTTCCCACGAACTTTAAAAAGTTCGTGTAATGTCACGAACTTTATTGTCGGTTGCTATTTTTCCATATCGGGTTTTTCAGGTCTGATTCATCTTGTTAGTTACTATTAAAGGCAATGTAAAATTCTTTTTATACCCGAGAAAGCTGACGTGGGAAAATAACTTAACCGACGATAAAGTTGATGGCGTTACCGCGAACTTTTAAGATTTATTGGGAAAAGCGAGAATTCAGTGAAAAGTTGTGATTTTAAAAGCAATTACCCCTAAAATATTTAATTTCCGCCTGCAAATTATTACCACTTGTATGTATATTCTCTCACGTGATTTCTGCTCAATATTTTCCCATTTCCATGATCCGTGTAAGATTTTATCGGATACCAAAATTATACGATGCATGAATTAATCTGATTTTTCAGATTCATCGCACTGCAGACTCTCTGTATCAACAAAATCTGATCTCGAGAGACTGTAAAATCCTACCGTTTTAAGTTTTGGCATTAATTAATTGTGTAAAAATATCCATTGACAAACAATGCTGTTTAGACTAACAAGTAACAAGTTTCCCGATCGTCTAATATTAATCATCGAGATCTTAAGTATATAAATTATTATTTATACGGGTGTATGTTTAACCAATGGGCAGGGATGTTAGTTCGTCGACAGTCTCAGGGCTGGCTAAAATAGCCCGCTTGACTTGGATTATGTTAAAATTTAATTACATAAAAACTTATTTTTTTATTTTATTTACTGCTGATTAAATTTAATTATTGTTTGATTTAATAAAATACAAAAATTTACTAAACCGTCTACTAAAAAATAATGTAGATTAGTTGAAGTATTGTTAGTGGAGGAGACTCACCTAATACTAATAGATAGAAAAATACTATAGATAGAATAGAAACTAATTTTTTGTGATGGAGATAATCTTAACATAAAACATTCATATGCGGGTTGATTTAGTAAAAGTTAAAATTATTATTCATATTAAATCATATGCTAATTACTTTCGTATATGATTAGATTCTCATGGTATTGAAATTCATATGCTAAAAATATCAAAAAAAAGAATTATAAAAAAAAATTGAAATTATAAAATATAAACCAAAACTGAAAACATTAAGAAAAGAATGAACTGGGTTTTAAACACACAAGTTCTAAATTATATCAAAAGTCGATCTTTCGCCAGACTAGGCATTAACTTTGTAATCAAGCTCAATACATTTTAATCCAAAGCAATAAACACTTTTCCTGAAAAAGTTAATATCGCATAGAAGTCACAAGTAATGTGAAGGAAAAGAATTACAAAAGTCAAAACCAAATATAAAATATTAAAGTTAAAAAAAAATATTAAGAAAAAAAACTATAAAAATCGTATACTTAAAGTTATGGTACTCTTAGATTAGTATATGCTTTCATTAATCGTATACTAAATTATACTTATTATTAAAATTGAAAATGATTTAGTTGGGCGTATACTTACAAAATACAATTCTAATAGAGGTAGTGTTTTTTAATCAAAGATAAGATAGATATCATAAAAAGATAGATAATCATAATCCACTCAGAGGAGGTGATTGTTATGAAGTTGATTAGATGTAATAAAAAATCATCTGCCAAATCATTTA